>NC_041227.1:109528665-109658546 GCF_002837175.3 Physeter macrocephalus
AAAAACCCTCCAGAAAGTAGGCATAGAGGGAGCTTACCTCAACATAATAAAGGCAATAAATGACAAACCCACAGCCAACATCATTCTTAATGGTAAAAACTGAAAACATTCCCACTAAGATCAGGAACAAGACAAGGTGGCCCACTCTCACCAGTATTATTAAAAATAGTTTTGGAAGTTGTAGCCACAGCAATCAGAGAAGAAAAAGAAATAAAAGGAACGCAAATTGGAAAAGAAGAAGTAATACTGTCACTGTTTGCAGATGGCATGATACAATACATAGAGAACCTTAAAGATGCTATTAGATAACTACTAGAGCTAATCAATGAATTTAGTTAATTAGCAGGATACAAAATTAATGCACAGAAATCTCTTGCATTCCTATTCACTAATGATGAAAACTCTGAAAGAGAAATTAAGGAAACACTCCCATTTACCATTGCAACAAAAAGAATATAATACCAAGGAATAAGCCTACCTAAGGAGACAAAAGACCTGTATGCATAAATCTATAAAACACTGATGAAAGAAATTAAAGATGATGCAAAGAGATGGAGAGATATACCATGATTTTGGACTGGAAGAATCAACATTGTGAAAATGACTCTACCACCCAAAGCAATCTAGAGATTCAGTGTAATCTCTATCAAACTACCAATGACATTTTTCCAGAATTAGAACAAAAATTTTCACAATGTGTATGGAAACACAAAAGACCCTGAATAGCCAAAGCAATCTTGAGAAAGAAAAACGGAGCAGGAGGAATCAGGCTCCTTGACTTCAGACTCTACTTCAAAGCTACAGTAATCACGAGAGTATGGTACTGACACAAAATCAGAAATATAGATCAATGGAACAGGATAGAAAGCCCAGAGATAAACCTGCACACATATAGTCACCTTATCTTTGATAAAGGAAGGAAGAATATACAATGGAGAAAAGACAGTCTCTTCAATAAGTGGTGCTGGGAAAGTTGTACAGCTACATGTAAAAGAATGAAATTAGAACACTCCCTAACACCATACACAAAAATAAACTCAAAATGGATTAAAGACCTAACTGTAAGGCCAGACACTATAAAACTCTTAGAGGAAAACATAGGCAGAACACTCTGTGACATAAATCACAGCAAGATCCTTTTTGACCCATCTCCTAGAGAAAGGGAAATAAAAATGAAAATAAACAAATGGGACCTAATGAAACTTAAAAGCTTTTGCACAGCAAAGGAAACCATAAACAAGACAAAAAGGCAACCCTCAGAATGGGAGAAAATATTTGCAAATGAAACAACCGACAAAGGATTAATCTCCAAAATATACGGGCAACTCATGCAGCTCAATATCAAAAAAACAAACAACTTAATCAAAAATTGATCAGAAGATCTAGATAGACATTTCTCCAAAGAAGACATACAGATTGCCAACAAACACATGAAAGGATACTGAACATCACTAATTATTAGAGAAATGCAAATCAAAACTACAGTGAGGTATCACCTCACACCAGTCAGAATGGTCATCCTCAAACAATCTACAAACAGTAAATGCTGGTGAGGGTGTGGAGAAAATGACCCCACTTTAAAAAAAAAAGGTTCTGACAAACCTAGGGGCAGGACAGAAATAAAGATGCAGACATAGAAAATGGACTTGAGCACATGGGGAGGGGGAAGGGTAAGCTTGGACAAAGTGAGAGAGTGTCATGGACATATATACACTACCAAATGTAAAATAGATAACTAGTGGCAAGAAGCCGCATAGCACAAGGAGATCAGCTCATTGCTTTGTGTCCATCTAGAGGGGTCGGTTAGGAAGGGTGGGAGGGAGATGCAAAAGGGAGGAGATATGAGGATATATGTATATATATATAGCTGATTCACTTTGTTATACAGCAGAAACTAAGACACCATTGTAAAGCAATTATACTCCAATAAAGATGTTAAAAAATAATAATAATTGTCAGAGTGTTGGGACAGGATCAGAATTATATTTCTGGAAATTAATTATAACAGCATTTAAGAAAAACTGCTATAAAACCCATTTCTCGGGCTTCCCTGGTGGCGCAGTTGTTGCGCGTCCGCCTGCCGATGCAGGGGAGCCGGGTTCGCGCCCCGGTCTGGGAGGATCCCACATGCCGCGGAGCGGATGGTGAGCCATGGCTGCTGAGCCTGCGCGTCCGGAGCCTGTGCTCCGCGGTGGGAGAGGCCACAGCAGAGGGAGGCCCGCATACCACAAAAAAAAAACGCAAATTGGAAAAGAAGAAGTAATACTGTCACTGTTTGCAGATGGCATGATACAATACATAGAGAACCTTAAAGATGCTATTAGATAACTACTAGAGCTAATCAATGAATTTAGTTAATTAGCAGGATACAAAATTAATGCACAGAAATCTCTTGCATTCCTATTCACTAATGATGAAAACTCTGAAAGAGAAATTAAGGAAACACTCCCATTTACCATTGCAACAAAAAGAATATAATACCAAGGAATAAGCCTACCTAAGGAGACAAAAGACCTGTATGCATAAATCTATAAAACACTGATGAAAGAAATTAAAGATGATGCAAAGAGATGGAGAGATATACCATGATTTTGGACTGGAAGAATCAACATTGTGAAAATGACTCTACCACCCAAAGCAATCTAGAGATTCAGTGTAATCTCTATCAAACTACCAATGACATTTTTCCAGAATTAGAACAAAAATTTTCACAATGTGTATGGAAACACAAAAGACCCTGAATAGCCAAAGCAATCTTGAGAAAGAAAAACGGAGCAGGAGGAATCAGGCTCCTTGACTTCAGACTCTACTTCAAAGCTACAGTAATCACGAGAGTATGGTACTGACACAAAATCAGAAATATAGATCAATGGAACAGGATAGAAAGCCCAGAGATAAACCTGCACACATATAGTCACCTTATCTTTGATAAAGGAAGGAAGAATATACAATGGAGAAAAGACAGTCTCTTCAATAAGTGGTGCTGGGAAAGTTGTACAGCTACATGTAAAAGAATGAAATTAGAACACTCCCTAACACCATACACAAAAATAAACTCAAAATGGATTAAAGACCTAACTGTAAGGCCAGACACTATAAAACTCTTAGAGGAAAACATAGGCAGAACACTCTGTGACATAAATCACAGCAAGATCCTTTTTGACCCATCTCCTAGAGAAAGGGAAATAAAAATGAAAATAAACAAATGGGACCTAATGAAACTTAAAAGCTTTTGCACAGCAAAGGAAACCATAAACAAGACAAAAAGGCAACCCTCAGAATGGGAGAAAATATTTGCAAATGAAACAACCGACAAAGGATTAATCTCCAAAATATACGGGCAACTCATGCAGCTCAATATCAAAAAAACAAACAACTTAATCAAAAATTGATCAGAAGATCTAGATAGACATTTCTCCAAAGAAGACATACAGATTGCCAACAAACACATGAAAGGATACTGAACATCATTAATTATTAGAGAAATGCAAATCAAAACTACAGTGAGGTATCACCTCACACCAGTCAGAATGGTCATCCTCAAACAATCTACAAACAGTAAATGCTGGTGAGGGTGTGGAGAAAATGACCCCACTTGCACTGTTGGTGGCAATGTAAATTGATACCACCACCATGGAAAACAGTATAGAGGTTCCTTAAAGAGCTAAAAATAGAAGTACCATATGACACAGCAATCCGACTGCTGGACATATACCCTGAGAAAACCATAATTCAAAAAGAGTCATGTACCACAAAGTTCATTGCAGCTCTATTTACAATAGCCAGGACTGGAAGCAACCTAAGTGTCCATTGACAGATGAATGGATAAAGAAGATGTAGCACATATATACAATGGAATATTACTCAGCCATGAAAAGAAATGAAATTGAGTTATTTGCAGTGAGATGGATGGACCTAGAGTCTGTCATACAGAGTGAAGCAAATCAGAAAGAGAAAAACAAATACCGTATGCTAATGTATATATTTGGAATCTTAAAAAAAAAAGGTTCTGACAAACCTAGGGGCAGGACAGAAATAAAGATGCAGACATAGAAAATGGACTTGAGCACATGGGGAGGGGGAAGGGTAAGCTTGGACAAAGTGAGAGAGTGTCATGGACATATATACACTACCAAATGTAAAATAGATAACTAGTGGCAAGCAGCCGCATAGCACAAGGAGATCAGCTCAGTGCTTTGTGTCCATCTAGAGGGGTCGGTTAGGAAGGGTGGGAGGGAGATGCAAAAGGGAGGAGATATGAGGATATATGTATATATATATAGCTGATTCACTTTGTTATACAGCAGAAACTAAGACACCATTGTAAAGCAATTATACTCCAATAAAGATGTTAAAAAATAATAATAATTGTCAGAGTGTTGGGACAGGATCAGAATTATATTTCTGGAAATTAATTATAACAGCATTTAAGAAAAACTGCTATAAAACCCATTTCTCGGGCTTCCCTGGTGGCGCAGTTGTTGCGCGTCCGCCTGCCGATGCAGGGGAGCCGGGTTCGCGCCCCGGTCTGGGAGGATCCCACATGCCGCGGAGCGGATGGTGAGCCATGGCTGCTGAGCCTGCGCGTCCGGAGCCTGTGCTCCGCGGTGGGAGAGGCCACAGCAGAGGGAGGCCCGCATACCACAAAAAAAAAAATGCGGGGGACACGGGTTCGTGCCCCGGTCCGGGAAGATCCCACATGCCGCGGAGCGGCTGGGCCCGTGAGCCAAGGCCGCTGAGCCTGCGCGTGCGGAGCCTGGGCTCCGCGGGGGGAGAGGCCCCAGCAGAGGGAGGCCCGCATACCACAAAAAAAAAAAAAAAAAAAAAAACCATTTCTCTTAGGTTTTTCATGGAGTGAAACTTTCCATGTGGGATGTAGCAGCTGACACTTGCACGCCTTTCTTATGTCCCTAGTTTTGATTTTCTCTTAACAATATAATATTAATGATCACTACCTCAAAAAATAGACAAATTATTTTTAATGTCAATACAGTGAGACAAGACTTCTAAACAAGGCTTTAACCACAGACTAAATATTTGGAATGACAAAAAGAAAATAAGAATATAAATATAACCAAAATCTGGCCCAAAAGGTGTGGCTTGCTGTCTGATTTACTGCTGGATTAGGGAAAGGTCCTTTTTAGATTTCCCTGAAGAACTTCAAAAAGCCGTAAAGTTCAAGAGGTCCTTTTCTCACATGCTTAAGGCCCATCTTTAAAATTCAAGTGCACAATATCATATTATTAACCATAGGCACTTTGCTGTCCCCAGAGACTGAGAATTTATTCATCTAGCATAACTGAAAGTTCATACTCATTGAATAACAGCTTCCCATTTCCCCCCTCCATTAGCCCCTGATAACCACAATTACATTCTTTGCTTTTATGAGTTTGAGTATTTTAAATACCTCTTATAACTGGAATCATGCAGTATTTGTCCTCCTGTGACTATTTTCTTTTGCAACAGGCAGGATTTCCTTCTTTTTAAAGCCTGAATAATATGCCATTGTATATATGTACCACATTTTCTTTATCCATTCATCTGTCAATCGACACATAATGCCATCTTTGTCATAAATTGTTCCCATACATGTGTTAGTTGACAGTTATGTAGATCAGCAGTGCAGGCACACCATAAATGAGTTCTCTTTTCAGTATTTTCCAATGAAAAATTCAAGGTATTATCCAGGCTGCATTACTTTCTTGAGGCTCTGGGGATTTTCCTTCCAATCTTATTTAGGTTAATGGCAGAATGCACTTTCATGCTAAGTAACTGAGATATCAATTTCCTTGCTAACTGTCAGACAGAACTATCAACTCACAAAAGCCACCCTCCTTCCTTGCCCCCTCCACCTCCAAAGCCAGCAACAGAATATCCCTCAGGTAGAATCCCTCTCTAATTTTAAATCTCCAGGAAGAATCCAGTCCTTTTTAAAATTTTGCCTGATTAAATCAGACCAATCAAAGATAATCTCCCCTTTTAAAGGTCAATTGTTTTGAGGCCTTAATCACATTTGCAAAATTCCTTCATAATAGCACCTATACTAGTGTTTGATTGAATACTTGGGTATAAACCAGGGAATAGAATAAATCTTAGAGCCGATCTTAGCATTATACCTACTATATTTTCAACATTTGGATTCCAATGTTGGCTTGAGCATCAACTCTCCAGTCATTTTGAAGGGGGGAAAACTATAGAGGAGAATTTACAAGATCTGCCTGTAGGGCAAAGCTAGAAGTAGCACATTTCACTTCTGTCTATATTCCATTAGATAGAAATTATCCATGTGTTTCTGCTTAATTGCGAGGGAAGCTGGAATGTGTTTTCTGATACTGTATACAAGAAGGAAAATTAAATTTTTGTTAATACCTAGTGGTTTTCACATTCTTCATGAATTTGAGGGTTTTACTCTCTTTATCCCACTCTTTCTCTGAGCTTACATTTACAGGTCTGGTTATATCACAAAATCACAAACGTACCATCACTAACTTTTCAGACGTAGATCTTATATGTGAGTCTGTGGGGCAGAAGTTAAGTAGAAAGCAACTTGTCTCAGGATCTATATAGTACCTCTGTTCTCTGCTTTTATTGGCAGAGAACATCATATAAGCTGTAATTGTAGGCAATTGTTGCCAGTGAACAAATCTCCTGCTTTATACACTTGCTTGACCTGACTCAGGTCCCCTAATTAGTGCCAACTTTTTAAAAATTCATAATTCCACTCGGAGTCAAACTCGCAACTTCAGCTTCCCTTCTCTGTTTATAGACTTTAATGCCAAGAAATCTACAACTTCATCTCTGATTATAGAGTTATTTCCTTGTATTTTTTGTAAATGGAGATATACATCTTTAAAAGTTATTTTTTCATATGTTAACTATCATTAGTTTATGGTGCAGAAGATCTGAAGACTTAAAATAAAAATAAACTCACAAATGCCATATTCACCAGAAATATATGCATAATGATTTTAACCTGAATCCTGTGGGTCTTTCTATTGCCTCTTAATTCTCCAGTTCTTTGGTTTATGTTTGCTGTCTTCCTGCATTAGTTTCCTGGGGTTGCAGAAAAAAATTATGACAAAGTGGCGGCTTAAAACAACAGAAATTTATTCTATCAGTGTTGTGGAGAGTAGAAGTCCAAAATTAAGGTGTCAGCAAGACCATGTTCTCTCTGAAGACTCTAGAGGGGAATGTATTCTATGCATTTTTCTTAGCTTTTGGTGTTGCCAGCAGTTCAGTATTTCTTGGCTTATAGATGAAAAACTTCAATCTCTGCCTCCATTGTCATGTGGCATTCTCCTTGTGTGTGTCTGTGTCTCTTCTCCTTTTCTTATAAGGACACCAATAATATTGGATTACAGCCCAATATAATAATATAATAATAATATTGGATTACAGATGATGTAATCTTAAATTGATTACACCTGCAAAGATGCTATTTCTAAATATGGTCACATTCATAAGTACTGAGGGTAAGGATATCAACGCACTTTTGGAGGGACATATTCCTACCCATAACACTCCTCTTGTGCCTTGTTATTTTTGTTTTTTAATGCCATAAATGTTAGTTTAAAAACTGTAAAAATTTTCTATTTCTTCCTGGTTCAGTCTTGGGAGATTGTACCTTTCTAAGAATTTTTGTTTCTTCTAGGTTGTCCAATTGATTGACATATAGTTGCTCTTAGTAGTCTCTTATGAGCCTTTGTTTTTCTGTGGTGTCACTTGTAACTTTCCTTTTTCATTTCTGATTTTATTTGTTTGGACCCTCTCCCTTTTTTCTTGATGAGCCTAGCTAAATATTTATTAATTTTGTTTATCTTTTCAAAGAACCACAATTTAGTTTCATTAATCTTTTCTATTGTCTTTTTTTAACCTCTATTTCATTTATTTCTGCTCTAATCTTTATGATCCCTTTCCTTTTACTAAATTTGGGGTTTGTTTGTTTGTCTTTCTCTAGTTGTTTTAGGTGTAAGGTTGGGTTATTTATTTGTGATTTTTCTTGTTTCCTAAAGTAAGCTTGTATCACTATGAACTTCCCTCTTAGAACTGCTCTTGCTGTGTCTCATAGGTTTTGGATCATCATACTTTTGTTTTCATTTATCTTTGTGTTTCCTTACTGATGTCATATCTGGATAATCTGTCCACTGATATAAGTGAGGTGTTAAATTCCCCTACTATTATTGTGTTACTGTCAATATCTCCTTTTATATCTGTTAATATTTGCCTTATATATTGAGGTGCTCTTATGTTGGTGCACATAGGAGCCAATTGTTATATCTTCTTGGATTGATCAGCTCCCAAGACTAAACCAGGAAGAAATAGAAAATATGAGCAAGCCAGTTACCAGAATTGAACTTGAATCAGTAATTTAAAAACTCCCAACACATAAAAGTGCAGGACTAGATGGCTTCACAGGTAAGTCCACCAAACCTTTAGAGAAGATTTAACACCTATCCTTCTCAAACTATTCCAACAAATTACACAGGAATTAAAACTTCTGAATTCATTCTATGAGGACACCCTGATGCCAAAACCTCACAAAAAAAGAAAATTACAAACCAATATCACTGAGGAACATAGATGCAAAAATCCTCAACAAAATACTAGCAAACAGAATCCAACAGCACAATAAAAGGATCATACACCATGATCAAGTGGGATTTATCCCAGGGATGCAAGGATTCCTCAGTATATGCAAATCAATCAACGTGATACACCATATTAGCAAATTGAAGGAGAAAAACCATATGATCACCTCAATAGAAGCATAGAAATCTTTCGACAAAATTCAACACTCATTTATGATAAAAACCCTGCAGAAAGTAGGCATACAAGGAACATTCCTCAACATAATAAAGGCCATATATGACAAACCCACAGCCAACATTGTCCTCAATGGTGAAAAACTGAAACCATTTCCTCTAAGATCAGGAACAAGACAAGGTTGCCCACTCTCACCACTATTATTCAACATAGTTTTGGAAGTTTTAGCCACAGCAATCAGAGAAGAAAAAGAAATAAAAGGAATCCATACTGGAAAAGAAGAAATAAAACTGTCACTGTTTGCACATTACATGATACTCGACATAGAGTACCCTAAAGATGCTACCAGAAAACTACTAGAGTTAATCAATGAATTTGGTAAAGTAGCAGGACACAAAACTCTACTACCCAAAGCAATCTACAGATTCAATGCAATCCCTTTCAAACTACCACTGGCATTTTTCACAGAACTAGAACAAAAAATTTCACAATTTGTATGGAAGCACAAAAGACCCCGAATAGCCAAAGCAATCTTGAGAATGAAAAATGGAGGTGGAGAAATCTGTCTCCCTGACTTCTGACTATACTACAAAGCTACAGTGATCAAGAGAGTATGGTACTGGCACAAAAACAGAAATATACATCAATGGAACAGGATAGAAAGCCCAGAGATAAACCCACACACATATGATCACCTTATCTTTTATAGAGCAGTCAAGAATATAGAGTGGAGGAAAGACAGCCTCTTCAATAAGTGGTGCTGGGAAAACTGGACAGCTACATGTAAAAGAATGAAATTAGAACACTCCCTAACACCATACACAAAAATAAACTCAAAATGGATTAAAGACCTAAATGTAAGGTCAGACTCTATAAAACTCTTACAGGAAACCATAGGCAGAACACTCTATGATAAAATCATAGCAAGATCCTTTTTGACCTACCTCCTAGAGAAAGGAAATAAAAACAAACAAATGGAACCTAATGAAACTTAAAAGCTTTTGCACAGCAAAGGAAACCATAAACAAGACGAAAAGACAACCCTCAGAATTGGAGAAAATATTTGCAAACTTATCAATGGACAAAGGATTAATCTCCAAAATATATAAACAGCTCATGCAGCTCAATATTAAAGAAACAAACAACCCAATCCAAAAATGGGCAGAAGAAGAAAATATCTGGAAACAATAAATGCGGGAGAGGGTCTGGAGAAAAGGTACCCTCTTGTACTGTTGGCAGGAATGTAAATTGATACAGCCACTATAGAGAACAGTATGGAGGTTCCTTAAGAAACTAAAAATAGAACTACCATATGACACAGCAATCCCACTACTGGGCATATACCCTGAGAAAACCATAATTCAAAAAGAGTCATGTACCAAAATGTTCATTGCAGCTCTCTTTACAATAGCTAGGACAACATGGAAGCAACCAAAGGGTCCATCATCAGATGAATGGATAAAGAAGATATGGCACACATATACAATGGAATATTACTCGGCCATAAAAAGAAACGAAATTGAGTTATTTGTAGTGAGGTGGATGGACGTAAAGTCTGTCATACAGAGTGAAGTAAGTCAGAAAGAGAAAAACAAATACTGTATGCTAACACATATATATGGAGTGTAAGGAAGAAAAAAAAAGATCATGAACAATCTAGCGGTAAGATGGGAATAAAGACACAGACTTACTAGGGAATGGACTTGAGGATATGGGGAGGGGGAAGGCTAATCTGTGACAAGGTGAGAGAGTGGCTTGGACATATATACACTACGAAATGTAAAATAGATAGCTAGCGGGAAGCAGCTGCATAGCACAGGGAGGTCAGTTCGGTGCTTTGTGACCACTTAGAGGCATGGGACAGGGAGGATGGGAGGGAGGGAGATGTAAGAGGAAAGAGATATGGGAACATATGTATATGCATAACTGATTCACTTTGTTATAAAGCAGAAACTAGCACATCATTATAAAGCAATTATACTCCAATAAAGATGTTAAAAAGAAAACAAAAACAAAAACAAAAAGAGTCATGTACCGAAATGTTCATTGCAGTTCTATCTACAATAGCCAGGACATGGAAGCAACCTAAGTGTCCATCATCAGATGAATGGATAAAGAAGATGTGGCACATATATACAATGGAATATTACTCAGCCATAAAAAGGAACAAAACTGTTATTTGTAGTGAGATGGATGAACCTAAAATCTGTCTACAGAGTGAAGTAAGTCAGAAAGTGAAAAACAAATACCGTATGCTAACACATATATATGGAATTTAAAAAAAAAATAAAAAATGGTCAGGAAGAACCTAGGGGCAAGATGGGAATAAAGATGCAGGCCTACTAGAGAATGGACTTGAGGATATGGGGAGGGTGAAGGGTAAGCTGGGACAAAGTGAGAGAGTGGCGATGCAGGCCTACTAGAGAATGGACTTGAGGATATGGGGAGGGTGAAGGGTAAGCTGAGACAAAGTGAAAGAGTGGCATGGACATATATACACTACCAAATATAAAATAGATAGCGTGTGGCCAGCAGCCACATATCACAGGGAGATCAACTCGGTGTTTTGTGACCACCTAGAGGCATGGGATAAGGAGGGTGAGAGGGAGGGATATGCAAGAGGGAAGTGATGTGGGGACATATGTATATGTATAACTGATTCACTTTGTTATAGAGCAGAAACTAACACACAATTGTAAAGCAATTATACTCCAATAAAGATGTTTAAAAAAAAATGAATCAGTAATCAAAAAACTCCCAACAAACAAAAGTCCAAGACTTCACATGTTAACCCTACCAAATGTTTGAAAAAGTGTTAATACCCATAATTCTCAAAGTATTCCAAAAGATTGAAGAGGAAGGAATACTTTCAAACTCATTCTACAAGACAAGCATCACCCTGACACCAAAATCAGACAAAGACACTACAAAAAAAAAGAAAAAAATTAGGACCAATATTACTGAAAAGCATACATTCAAAAACTCTTAACAATAAAATATTAGCAAACTGAATTTAACAACACATTGAAAGGATCATACACCAAAATCAAGTGGGATTTCTCCCAGGGATGCAAGGGTGGTTCAATATCTGCAAATCATTTAAAAAAAATGAATCAGTAATCAAAAAACTCCCAACAAACAAAAGTCCAAGACTTCACATGTTAACCCTACCAAATGTTTGAAAAAGTGTTAATACCCATAATTCTCAAAGTATTCCAAAAGATTGAAGAGGAAGGAATACTTTCAAACTCATTCTACAAGACAAGCATCACCCTGACACCAAAATCAGACAAAGACACTACAAAAAAAAAGAAAAAAATTAGGACCAATATTACTGAAAAGCATACATTCAAAAACTCTTAACAATAAAATATTAGCAAACTGAATTTAACAACACATTGAAAGGATCATACACCAAAATCAAGTGGGATTTCTCCCAGGGATGCAAGGGTGGTTCAATATCTGCAAATCAGTAATTAATAATTTGAAGGATAAAAATCATATATCATCTCAATAGTTGCAAAAAATGCTTTTGACAAAATTAAACATCCATTTATTATATAAACTCTCAAATGGGTATAAATGGTATATACTTCAACATAATAAAGTCATATATGGCAAAACAATACCCAACATCATACTCAATGCTGAAAACCTCAAAGCTTGTGTATTATAAGTCCTAGCCACAGCAATCAGACAAGAAAAAATAATAAAAAGAATCCTAATTGGAAAGGAAGAAATAAACCTGTCACTGTTTCCAGATGACATGATTCTATAAATAGAAAATTCTAAAGATGATACCAAAATACTATTAGAGCTAATGAGCAAAAAAAGAAAAAACAAAACAAAAACAGATTCATAGTTACAGATAACAAACAGGTGTTGCTAGATGAGAGGGACGTAGAAGGATGAGCAAAATAGGTGAAGGGAAATAAGAGGTAAAAACTTCCAGTTATAAAATAAATAAGTCGTGTCAACATGGCAGACATGAGGATGCAGAGTTCACATCTCTGCACAACTAGGGCATCTACCAGGCACTGGAGGGGACCACTGACATCTAAGGGGATTGAGGAAATCCCTAGTGACCAGGTAGGATGTGGGGGGGAATAACGGGGGAGAAGAAGAGGTGGGATGGGACTGGCATTCCTGAGGGGTGGCTGGAGGAGGGGAATCTTTTCCACGCCCAGGGTGGAAAGGGAGAATCTGTTGGAAGGCAGAGGATCAGAAGGAAGCATATTCAGCATTTCCCCTGCCCTCTTGGCCTCCAGAGAGCCTGCTGAGATCCCAGGCTGGATTCTCTGCCTTCTGAGACCCACTACAGCCACATAGGTCCTGAGGTAGTGGGAGGGAGTGAAGGGGGGTCAAATGTAAAGGCTGTACTAATGGGACCAGTGTCCCTGAGGGGCAGCTGGGGGAGGGGAGGAGTTCCCACACCTGGTGGGGCCCACACATGGTTAGAGGATCAGTGGGGACAGAGGAGACCCTCAGGAGAACAGAGGAATGGGAGAGGATTTCCCTGCCCACTTGGACACCAGGGAGGCTGTTGGGAACCCAGGCCTAATCCTCCACCCTCGGAGGCTCCCTCTAGCTGGGCAGAGCCTAAGCCCTGCCCATACATCCCCACCCAGGGCCCTACCTCTACATGCAGCATGCTGAGACCCCCTCCGAGACCCCCTCCAAACATGATGGACCTAAACACTGCCCACTCAACACCAACCAGGGCCTTACCTCCAAACTCTGGAACTCCACAATCTGAGACCCCTTTCAGGCTGTGCTGCCTTTCCCCACTGCACAGGTCCTAAGCCTAGCCCCACCACACACTTAATCAACACCCTGCCTAGGTCCTGCCCTAAGACCTTTTCCAGCTGTGCAGGTCCTGAGCCTAGGCCATTCCCAATGCTTAAATATCACCACTGCCTAGGCCCAGCCCCCCACCCTAAACCAGGTGCCCACGTAATTTCCAACCCCCCCTAAGCTCTGCCCCCAACAGCCAAGGCATTTGCCTGCCTTGTTTTACTTTTTCTTTTAGGTTGTGGTTCTGTTTTACCTTGTTGTTGTTGATTCATTTGTATTTTTATTTTTTCTAATAAATTTTTTATTTTTCTAATTTTATTTTATACTTTATACTTTATTATTGTTCTGCTCCTTTTGGCTTGTTGCTTTTTTTTTCTGTCTTTTTGTTTCTGTTGTGGTTTTGTTTTGCCTTGTTGTAATTGTTTCAATTATATTTTTAATTTTCTTAATATATTTTTTATCTTTCTAATTTATTTTTTATTCTTTGTTATTACACTGCTCCTTTTTTTTCTTTTCTTTTGATGCACTTCACAGCTTGCAGGACCTTAGTTCTCAGGTCAGGGGTGGAGCCTGAGTTCCTCTGGTGGGAGTGTGGAGTCCAAAACACTGGACTAACAGAGAACCTTAGACCCCAGGGAATATTAATCAGAATGAGGTCTCCCAGAGGTCCTCATCTTGGCACCAAGATCTGACTCTACCCAACTGTCTGCAAATTCCAGTGCTGAATGCCTCATGCCAAACAACCACTAAGACAGGAATATGGCCCCACCCATCAAAAAAACTGAGAAGACAAGAAAATATGTTACAGACAAAGGAGCAAGGTAAATACCTACAGGACTAAATAAGTGAAGAGGAAATAGGCAACTTACCTGAAAAAGACTTTAGAGTAATGATAGTGAAGATGATCCAAAATCTTGGAAAAAGAATGGATGCACAGATCGAGAAAATACAAGAAATGTTTAACAAAGACCTAGAAGAACTTAAGAACAAAAAACAGTGATGAATAATACAGTAACTGAAATGAAAAATACACTAGAAGGAGTCAAAAGTAGAATAACTGAGGCAGAAGATCTGGAAGACAGACTGGTGGAAACAATGGTCAAGGAGCAGAATAAAGAAAAATGAATGAAAAGAATCAAGGACAGTCTCAGAGACCTCTGGGACAACATTAAACACACCAAAATTCAAAATATAGGGATCTCACAAGAAGAAGAGAAAGAGAAAGTGTCTGAGAAAATATATGAAGAAGTTATAGTTGAAAACTTCCCTAATATGGGAAAGGAAATAGTCTATCAAGTCCAGGAAGCTCAGAGAGTCCCATACAGGATAAACCCTAGAAGAAACACACCAAACACATATCAAACTGACAAAAATTAAATTCAAAGAAAAAATATTAAAAGCAGCAAGGGAAAATCAACAAATAACATACAAGGGAATCCCCATAAAGTTGTCAGCTGATTTTTCAGCAGAAACTCTGCAGGCCAGAAGGGAGTGGCAGGATATATTTAAAGTGATGAAACAGAAAAACCTACAACCAAAATTACTCTACCCAGCAAGGATCTCATTCAGATTCAACAGAGAAATCAAGCTCTTTACAGACAATCAAAAGCTTTGAGAATTCAGCACCACCAAACCAGCTTTACAACAAATACTAAAGGAACTTTTCTATGCAGGAAACACAAGAGATGAAAAAAGATCCACAAAAACAAACCCAAATCAATTTAGAAACTGGTAAGAGGAACATACATGCCGATAATCACCTTGAATGTAAATTTATTAAATGTTCCAACCAGAAGACACAGACTGGCTGCATGGATACAAAAACAAGACCTGTATATACGCTGTCTACAAGAAACCCACTTCAGACCTAGGACACATACAGACTGAAAGTGAGGGGATGGAAAAAGATATTCCATGCAAATGGAAATTTTTAAAAAACAAGAGTAGCAATACTCATATCAGATAAAATGGACTTTAAAATAAAGCTTCTTACAAGAGATAATGAAGAACACTACATAATGATCAAGGGATCAATCCAAGGAGAAAACATAACAAATATAAATATTTATGCATCCAACGTAGGAGCACCATAATACATAAGGCAAATGCAAACAGCCATAAAAGGGGAAGTTGACAGTAACACAATAATAGTGGGGAAATTTAACACCACACTTACACCAATGGATGGAACATCCAGACAGAAAATGAATAAGGAAACACAAGCTTTAAATGACACAATAGATCAGATAGACTTAATTGATATTTATAGGACATTCCACCCAAAAGTGGAAGAATACTTTTCTTCTCAAGTACACACGGAACGTTCTCCACAATAGATCACACCTTGTGCCAAATCAATTACAGGGGGAAAAAAACTGTAAAAAACACAAACACATGGAGGCTAAACAGTGTGCTGGTAAATAAACTAGAGATCACTGAAGAAATCAAAGAATAAATTTAAAAATACCTAGAAACAAATGCTAATGAAAACACAACAATCCAAAATATATGGGATGCAGCAAAAGCAGTTCTAAGAGGGAAGTTTATAGCAATTCAAGCTCACTTCAGGAAATGAGAAAAAAATCACAAATAAGCAATTTAAACTTACACCTAAAGCAACTAGAAAAAGAAGAACAAATAAAACAAATTTAGTAGAAGGAAAGAAATCATAAAGTTCAAAGCAGAAATAAATGAAATAGAAACAAAGAAAACAATAGCAAAGATCAATAAAACTAACAGTTGGTTCTTTGAGAAGATAAACAAAATTGTTAAACCTTTAGCCAGAGTCATCAAGAAAAAAAGGGAGAGGACTCAAATCAATAAAATTAGAAATGAAAAAGGACAAATTATAACTGACACCGCACAAATACAAAGGTACGTAAGAGACTTCTACAAACAACTATATGCCAATAAAATGGACAACCTGGAAGAAATGGACAAATTCTTGGAAAAGCACAACTTTCCAAGACTGAACCAGGAAGAATTAGAAAACATAAATAGACCAGTCACAAATAATGAAATTGAAACTGTAATTAAAAATCTTCTAACAAACAGAAGTCCAGGAGGAGATGGCTTCATAGGTGAATTCTATCAAACATTTTGAGAAAAGTTAACACCTATCCTTATCAAATACTTCCAAAAAATTGCAGAGGGGACAACACTCCCAAACTCATTCTATGAGGGTACCATCACACTGATACCAAAATCAGAAAAATATATCACACAAAAAAAGAAAATTACAGACCAATATCACTGATGAACATTGACTCAAAAACCCTCAACAAAATACTAGCAAACAGAATCCAACAGCAAATTAAAAAGATCATACACCTTGATCAAGTGTGCTTCACCCCAGGGATGCAAGGATTCTTCAATATACACAAAACAATAAATGAGATACACCATATTAACAAATTAAAGAATAAAAACCATTTGATTCATCTCAAAAGATGCAGAAAAAGCTTTTGACAAAATTCAACACCAATTTATGATAAAAACTCTCCAGAAAGAGGGCATAAAGGGAACCTACCTCAACATAATAAAGGCCATATATGACAAACCCACAGAAAACATTCTTCTCAATGGTGAAAAACTGAAAGCATTTCCTCTAAGATCAGGAACAAGACAAGGATATCCACTCTCGCCACTATTATTCATCATAGTATTGGAAGCCCTAGCCATGGAAATCAGAGAAGAAAAAGAAACCAAAGGAATACAAACTGGAAAAGAAGAAGTAAATCTGTCACTGTTTGCAGATGACATGATACATAGAAAATCCTAAAGATGTCAGCAGAGACTACTAGAACTAATCAATGAATTTGGTAAGGTTGCAGGATACAAAATTAATACACAGTTCACATGCATTCCTATATACTACCAAAGAAAGATCAGAAAGAGAAATGAAGGGAAAAAATCACATTTACCATCACAACAAAAAGAATAAAATACCTAAGAATATATCTACCTAAGGAGGCAAAAGACCTGTACTCAGAAAACTATAAAATACTCATGAAAGAAATCAAAGATGACAAACAGATGGAGACATATACTATGCTCCTGGATTGGAAGAATCAATATTTTGAAAATGACTATACTACTCAAAGCAATCTCTAGGTTCAATGCAATCCCTATCAAATTACCGATGGCCTTTTTCACAGAATTAGAACAAAAAAGTTACAATTTGTATGGAAACACAAAAGACCCCAATAGCCAAAGCAATATTGAGAAAGAAAAACAGCTGGAGGAATCAGGCTCCCTGAATTCAGACTATACTACAAAGCTACAGTAATCAAGACAGTATGGTACTGTCACAAAAACTGAAATTTAGATCAGTGGTACAGGATATAAACCACAAACCTATATGGTCACCTAATCTATGACAGGGGAGGCAAGAATATACAGTGGAGACAAGACAGCCTCTTCAATAAATGGTACTGTGAAAACTGGGCAACTACATTTAAAAGAATGAAATTACAACACTCCCTAACACCATACACAAAAATAAACTAAAATGGATTAAAGACCTAAGTGCAAGATTGGACACTGTAAAACTCTTAGAGGAAAACACAGGAAAAACACCCTTTGGCAAAAATCACAGCAGGATCTTTTTATGACCTACTTCCTAGAGTAATGAAAATTTTAAAAAAATAAGTGAATGGGACCTAATAAAACTTAAAAGCTTTTGGAGAGCAAAGGAAACCATAAAAAAGATGAAAAGACAACACATAGAATGGGAGAAAATATTTACAAATGAAGCAATGGACAAAGAATTAATCTCCAAAATATACAAAGAGCTCATGAAGCTCAATATCAAAACAAACAAACAAACAAACAAACAACCCAATCAATAAATGGGTGGAAGACCTAAACAGACATTTCAGCAAAGAAGACGTACAGATGGCCAAGAGGCAAATGAAAAGATGATCAACAGCACTAGTTTTTAGAGAAATGCAAATCAAAACTACAGTGTGGTATCACCTCACATTGTTCAGAATGGCCGTCATCAGAAAATCTACAAACAATAAATGCTGGAGAGAGTGCAGAGAAAAGGGAACCCTCTTGCACCTTTGGTGGGAATGTAAATTGATACAGCCACTGTGGAGAACAGTAATGAGGTTCCTTAAAAAACTAAAAATAGAACTACCATATGAACCAGCAATCCCACTACTGGGCATATACCCTGAGAAAACCACAATTCAAAAAGACATATGTGGGCTTCCCTGGTGGTGCAGTGGTGGAGAGTCCACCTTCCGATGCAGGGGACATGGGTTCATGCCCTGGTCCGGGAAGATCCCACATGCTGCAGAGTGGCTGGACCCGTGAGCCATGGCCACTGAGCCTGAGCGTCTGGAGCCTGTTCTCTGCAACCTCTCACAACAGTGAGAGGCCCATGTACAGAAAAAAAAAAAAAAGACATATGTACCCCAATGTTCATTGCAGCACTATTTACAATAGCCAGGACATGGAAATGACCTAAATGTCCATCAACAGATGAATAGATAAAGAAACTGTGGTACATATATACAATAGAATATTACCCAGCCATAAAAAGAAATGAAATTGGCTCATTTGTAGAGATGTGGATGGACCTAGAGTCTGTCATACAGAGTGAAGTAAGTCAGAAAGAGAAAACAAATATCATATATTAATGCATATATGTGGAATCTAGAAAAATGGTACAGATGAAACTATTTGCAGGGCATTAATAGAAAAGCAGACATAGAGAATGGACGTGTGGACACAGTGGAGGAATTGGAGGGTGGAATGAATTGGGAGATTAGGTTTGACATAAATACACTACCATGTGTAAAATAGGTTGTTAGTGGGAACCTGCTATATAGCACAGGGAGCTCCGCTTGGTGCTCTGTGAGGACCTAGAGGGATGGGGGAGAAGGATGTCCAAGAGGGAGGAGATATTTGTATGCATATAACTGATTCACTTCACTGTACAGCAGAAACTAACACAACATTGTAAATTTATTATACTCCAATAATAAATGAATGAATGAATGAATAAATAAATAAGTAAGCAAGGCATGAGGATTTATTATACAGCATAAAAAAATCTGGTCAATAATACTGTAATAACTTTGTATAAGGACAGATGTTTACTGACCTGATGATTCTTTCATAATGATTTAAATGTAGAATCACTATATTTTACATGTGAAACTAACATAATATTGTACATCAACTATATTTTAATAAAATAAATGAAACAGTCACAGTCTTGATGTATCCATGAAAAGAAAAAACAGAAACCTTCTCTATTGAAAAGAGCTAGTCATCATTAAGAAATAGATGCAAGACATAAATAATAATTAGAATTAGAAAAACTCATAAAGCAGATAACAGAAGTCAAGAATGTTTTTTAATTTTAAAATTACTTTGGACATTAAGATGTGATAACCTGCCACAGAGAGGACCCCAGTGCCCTTTCTTCCTAATATTTATACCTTTCTATAATACTTTTCTATATCGACACAGGACTGGTCAATAGAGTACTGAAGAAGTGATGGCGTGTCTCTTACAAAGTTAGGTCATAAAAGGTACTGGGTCTTCCACTTGACCTCTTAGATCTATTTCTCTGGGAGAAGTTGCTTTCCATATTTTGAGCTCATTCATTCAGCTCTATGGAAAGGCCAACAAGGAGAGGAGCTGAGACTTCCTGTCAAAAGCCAGCATCAACTCATCAACCCTTATTGTTAGCTACCTTGAAAGTGAATCTTTCTGCCTCAGTCAAGTCTTCAGATAACTGCAATCTTATGAGTCTCTGAGTCAGAACTGCCTGAATACTTGACCCAGAAAAAATGGTGAGAAAGAGTGTTTAATGTTACTTTAAGTCATTACATTTTGTGATAATTTGTTATGAAGCAGAATTAGGTAACTAATATAAAGGCTAAATTATAAAGAACATAAATGGATAAATGGACTGATTGTGCCATAGGAGATATAGAATGTGCAAAGAAAGAAAAATTGAAAAATCAATTAAAAAATATAGAGACAAAAAAATTCCCAAAAATATATTTGGAAAGATTCAAAAAATATACTACAAAAAAAATTCAAAATATAGAAGACAGGCAAAAAAGATACAACTAACTAATAGACAGGAGTCTCTGAAAAAGGAAATCAAAATAAGGGGATATAAATAAATATTAAATTATAACTCAATTTAAAAATGCATTACTTTAACAAAGATTTGAAACTACAAAATTGTACACTTTATGCCTGAGAATATCAACTCAGAATGACCAGCACTAAACTATAAAATAGTAAAATAATTGGACTTTAAAGAAGTATAAAACCTCTAGGACTCTAAGCAAAAGGTGACTTCTAAAGGAAATGAAATCATATATGAATATTCTATACCTAGATGGAGTAACATTTTATTTAAAATCATAAGAGATATTAAGGAGAGAAAATGAGATGAAAATTTTATATCAGCTAAACAATCTTTCAAGTATAAAGGCACAAACTGTTATTGTTATGAAAGTACTCAGGGAAATTAAATCCCATCAGTTATTCCTTAAGAACTTACTAGAGTATATGCTTCAGTCACCAAAATGAAAAGAGTCTTACCAAGTTGAGTATGAATTTTAAGCATTAAACTTGTTACCTGAAAGTTAAGATTACATGAAGGAAGATAGTATAGTAATAGCTATATGCTCAGTTACAGCTCAGATAGAGTACAATTATTTTTTTAATGTAAATTGAAAAATAGAGAGAACATATGCAAAAATATTTAACTATTTTCAGTATTTATAATAGTAGTAGTAGTATTGTTACTGTGGACTGTGTACACATAATTTGCATAATAAATGATAATGATGTGATAGTCTAATGCCATTATAGTAAGTCCTGTACATATTAACTTTCAAGTTGTGAACTTTCAAAGATGTGAACGTGCATTCACATGTCCAACCAGATAAGTTAGTTCATGTGTCTGGCATACATTGTCACATGAGTGCATCCTCTACAAGTGGTTGTGCTTTTGTGTACTTTACTGTACAGTACTGTATAGAGTACAGTAGTACAATATCTTTATTTCAAGCTAGATTTGTAAGAGGAAAACTTCATTGAACTCCTTGCTGTGCAACATGAGGAGCTCACTAATGAAGACCTGATAGAATTGGAGGCCCAGAGAAAGGACAAGAGGACAAGGGGGACAAGAGGAAGAAGCAACTGAAGACCACCAAAGAGATTCATGACACAGGAAATGGCAAGATTTTCTTTATTTGAGGAGGACTGTTTGTTTTTGAGGCACAGGACCCAAATGTAGCATTGTACACGAAGGTTGTAGCAGCCGTTCAGAATGTAATCCAGTGTTACCGTGTCATCTATGATGAGAGAAAAAGAGCCAATACCCAGACATCACTGGATCATTTTTTCAAGAGGGTAGATAGAATTGAATCCAGCAAGGAACCAGAACCTGTACCAACAATGTCAGGCTTGAATGAAATTGCAACTTGCCCTCTGTCTCCTATCACTGATGATCCTTCAGCTCTACCATCTCCCACCTCCTCTCCCTCCTCTTCTTCCCTGTTCACTTTATGCAAAGCCCTGTATGCCAGCTGTTGTACTGTACTACTGTGCTTTTCAAGGTATTGTACTGTAAGATTAAAAATGCTTTCTTTATTTTTTGTGTTTGTTTGTTATGTATTATTTGTGTGAAAAGTATTATAAATGTATTACAGTACAGTACTATGCTGCCGATTGTTTTTGTTGGGTACCTAGGCTAACATTGTTGGACTTATGAACAAATTTGACTTATGAACGTGCTCTAGGAATGGAACTCATTCATATCTAGGGGTCTTACTGTATCTCCTTTTTTCTTGAGAACCAGGATTCTCATTGTGGAAGAAAAGCTATAGAGATGTAATATAGATGGAATTAATTTAAACAACATGTTGCACTACAGTGTGAGTATACAATCAACAAAATCCAGACTTTAGGAAATTCTACAGGTCAAATGTATCCACTTCTTCAACAAATAAATTTTAAGGAAAAGGATGGAAAGGCAACCTGTAAATTGAAAGAAATTTAGACACAGGTTTTAAAATGAGAAAAACGGAACCATAGTGTCTAGAGATGAAACAATTGTATGAAACAATTGTAGAGAAATGTAAGGAAATCATTAATATAAAAGTGAAGTAGTGATCACTTTTGAGGAGGAGAGTGGGTTGAGATGCAGAGGGAAGGTAAAATACTGGAGTGGTTTCTAGGAATGGTTGTGAGGTATTTACAAGGGTATTTACCGTATCATAACTCATTATGCTATACATTTGTTTTGTGCCATTTTCTCTGTGTTTTAATTTAAAATTAAATGTTTTTTAAAAGATTTTAAAAGAATTAAATAAGAATTTTTTGACCACGATATGAGAATTCCCAAGTTAGTGAGATTACCCAATATGCTGTCTCCTTAGAATCTTCTCGATTGCTTTCCTTTTCCAAGTGTGGCTTCTCAGATTTTCTGCAGATTCTTTGAACTATCTGATCTCCTTTCAATTAAACATGTATTGAGAAAGCTGGACCTTTTGTCTTCTAAAATTTCCCACACTCTGGATAAATGTAAGTTAACATTGTAATAAAACATGTTTTTCTGCTCTCTGCCTGTAGAATATATGTGTGTGTGTGGTGTGTGTATGTATAAATATATATGATAGAAATTACTTTCGTTAAATTTTTATTGATACTATTGGGAAACCTTAGGCAAGTCATTTAATCTTCATTAGTCTTACTTTCCTCATCTGTATAATTAGCTAATAATTCTTACTTCATAGGATTTTTGCTGGGATAAAATTAGGTAATTAAGTAAATTTTATGTATGGTATATTGCACAACACTCAGTTCTCAATAAATAATTGGTAGCACTTTTGCTTTTCATTACTGATTTGTAAAAGGAGGAATAAAATATGATGCACAGTACTTAAAGTCTAGGTGGATGGGAAATTCATGAAGCCGTTGTTTGCAACAGAGCACCTATGAATAGAAGTTAGTTTGTGGACAAAATGAATTACATTTTGCTCATATGAAATCCACCTTTTGACAGCTAGTTAGTGGTTGATTATCTTAAGAAAATTCTAACCTCAAATAGAGTGGAGATTATGGTTCTTCTGAGGTTTCACTGGGCCGGTGTTAAGATTTTGAACATCTCCGATGCAAATCTGTGGATTCAGTCCTGTCTCTCTTGTCATGCAACAAGGGGAAGTGCTTAATTGAAGTGCTTTTCGGGTGGTATCATTAACCAACCAATTAACCATAAAACTTTGATTCGAGTATTTGCTACTCCATAATTAGTCAAATATAATAGAAGAGAGGTGGACCAGGTAACAGAGAAATTTAGCTGAGTACTCCTTGCCAATGAGACCAGTGTCAGTGACAATAGAAAGAAATGATCAATGATGGTTAGCCAATTAAAACTTTCTCCTTCCACCCCTCCCATCTACCTCACCACGCATGATTCAATTACTGCATGAACATTATCTGTCCATTTTTCAGGTGTGACTATCTCTCTGTCTTCTTTTAAAAAATATGTTTATTATTGTCACTGTTGTCTCCAGTTGTTGCCCTCTAGAAGGGAGGGATTATGTATATACTAACTGTCCATTACTGATGCAAAGTACTACTCAGCCTCTTCTATGGCATGATTATCAATATAACAAATTACTACTGAAAATCATGCAATGTCTGGCATTCTTACATAGATCATGAATAACATATCTGGGACATTACAGAGCCTATAACCATGTTTAAATTACTATGAATTCCCTCAAATTTCCTTTCAGTTCACTAATTTGTATTTTTTGAAATATGTGATAATCTTTCCTATTATCTTAATATCTCCTAAGTATCAGCTGTATATTTATTTATCTCCATACCTTCTGAGGATTTCCCTTCCCTTTTGCTCATCTAGTTAGTATATATAATGTTCAAAAATGTTTACTTAAATATATTTTCCTCCCTGTGCTAACATTTTTAATCTCTTATTTGCTCTAAATTAGAAATAATAAATGTAGAAGTCCATGATCAATGGTTATTGGTCATAGGGAAAAGTAAGGGATGAAACCTAATCTAGAATATAGGGCTTCAACTCAGAGTTCAGTGTTATTCACATGGCATCAAGACACATGAATTGCCCAAATAACACAACTAGTTTGTAATGTGCCTTTTATTGCTGATAACATGATCTGGACAAATACAACTTTAATATTCTCTTCTCCCCTGAGGATATGAGATCTCCCTTTTCTCCTTGAGATAAATGGATATTTTTGGTGACTAGGATCATCAGAGAACAGAGTCTTTTAAAAATAATATCCTTTGGGATTTTACTTTCAATTCTTTCATTTCCTTAGATTTTTATACATTTATTTTTATTTAATAAGCAATTATTGAGGATCCATTGTATTCTGAGCTGAATGATAGAGGATAGTTAACAGTGAATAAACCAAGGTCTAAAATTTGTTGAGAGATTTAAAAGAACATTTGAATAAATGGTAATTAAAATATATCGGGCACTTAGATAAAAACACAATACTATTATTAAGTCAATTTTCCCAAGAGTTTTAGCATCCATTGAGTATCCTTCCCTGAGTCCATTATTATACTGGCATGTAAAAGTGGTTATTGTCTACACTAACATTCCTTCTACATGTATTAGCCACTGTCTTGGTTATCTATTGCTGCACTACAAACCACGCTAAAATGTAATGACTTAAAACAACTATTTTATTATTTGTCATGGTTTTGTGAATTGACTGGGATAAACTGAGTAGTTCTTTTGCTCCACATGATATTATCTAGGTGTAGTCATGTAGGAGTTTGATTGACCTGGAACTTCCAAGATGGCTCACTCACATGGCTAGCATTTGAAGTTATCTCTAGGCTGGTAGCTCTGCTGGAGCTGTTGACTAGTGTTCCCAAACTCAGCCTCTCACTGTGGCTTGGGATTCTCACAGCATGGTGATTGAATTCTGAGAGGGAGCGTGATCATGTCTAAAGCTAATGTTCCAAGAATAAGGGAGCAGAAGTTTCCCATCTCTTAAAGTCTGGACCCAGAATTGATACTATATTCCTTCTACCACATGTTTTTGCTTAAGCAGTCACAGATCCAACCAAAATTCAACATCCCACATCTAAATTGGGAAAATAACAAAGAATTTATTCTTTAATGCATCACAACTGGCATTCTTCTATAAAGAAAACATCTCTAACATTCTTTCCCCCCTTTATTTATTTTTGGGGGAGATATGTGTTACTACAGATTCATAGATATATTTTTATTCATTACATTATAGTCTATTGCCATCATGATTGATTTGAGATTCTAATTGTCCCAAATTTGGGTAGCAAATACCCTTCAAGCCAACTTCTGTGAGCACATGTCCTTTTGACAGAACTTCATTGTGAATACTTTCTTACTCTGGACAAATGATATTCTAGGCTCAACCTGTACTTTTCCTGAAATTACCAATTTCTCCAAGTAATTCTGATACTAAAAGTGAGAAATGGTCAATATTTAGAAACCAATCACTAATAAAAAGGTTTACTAATGAGTATTGCAAAAAGTATCCATTGTTTCCTGGATACTTTTTTTTCTTTAAACTTTCTTTTTCTTTTAAGGAGTTCCTACTAATCCTTCTAATTAAAATTCAAAACCTTCTGTCATTCCTTATTTGTACTTCCTTTCCCTAATAGTGAGAAAATGGGTTCAAAATACATTTCTATACATTAATTAATACATTTACTCATTTGCTTTGCCTTACAATAACCTACAATGAATACAAAAACAATTTAACAATTACAAATCCAAAACTACTAACAAATAAACCTCCAAAGTGAAGTTCAAAATTTTTCAGTGGCTCTTTTTGTCCTAAGAATATATTCCACTAAGTGAAAAAAGAAAAACTACTGAGCTTAATATATATATTTGAATATTGGGATCCACATACAAGAAATAAAATTTCAAGATATCTGTCACATTTTTGAATAGTCTGACTAAAGGGAAGTGTTTGTGTTTGTGCGTGTGTATGTATGTGTGCGTGTATGTGTGTGTGTGTCTGACTTTGCAGACTAGGAATTTCAATGATAACCCCCAGACTAAAATATAAAATATAGGCTCTACTGCAAAGTACAGCTTAAGAAGTCTTCTACAACTTTGTGTGCTATAAATCAGTATTTCACCAAACTGGGTCTGCATACTAACTGCCCACAGAATTATGCATGGACTTGTAATAAATGTGGATATCTGGAACACACACAAGATCTACCATATTATATCTGGACATAGGCCCTGGAATTTGTATTTTGTCAAATGGTCTAAGTGCTTTTTTTTTTTTTTTTTGCGGTACGCAGGCCTCTCACTGTTGTGGCCTCTCCCGTCGCGGAGCACAGGCTCCGGACGCGCAGGCTCAGCAGCCATGGCTCACGCGCCCAGCCGCTCCGCGGCATGTGGGATCTTCCCGGACCGGGGCACGAACCCGTCTCCCCTGCATCGGCAGGCGAACTCTCAACCCCTGTGCCACCAGGGAAGCCCGGTCTAAGTGCTTTTTATGAATATCAAAATATCTAGGACTGAGACTTCCCTGGTGGTCCAGTGGTTAATAATCCACCTTCCAGTGCAAGGGGTGCAGTTTCGATCCCTGGTTTGGGAACTCAGAACTCACATGCCACGGGACAACTAAGCCTGCACGCTGCAACTAGACAGCCAACATGCTCTGGAGCCCACGTGTCACAACTAGAGAAGCCCTTGTGCCGCAAAGAAGAGAAGACCCAGCACAGCCAAAAAAAAAAAAAAAAAAAAAAAGCTTAAAAGAAACCCCCAAAATATCTAGGACAGTAATTAGGACAGATTGGCTATATAATAATTTATAATTGAATTAATTAAATTAAAGCTGTGAATCAAGTAAGGCACTCCTTCAACACTTTCAATGATTCCCCTTGGAGTAAAGAAAAACACTCAAATTTCTTAGTTTGACATTCAAGATCCTGTGCCAAAAGTCTTCAGCTCTTTCAAATCCTATGTCATTTGTCTCTACACGTAACCTCCTAGTACTCCTCTCCTAGTTGAGCACTTTACTCCTCAGTCATCCTGAATATTCTTTGCTACTGTAGCATGTTTGGAACATTTTTTTTGCTTTTGTGACCTTTTTCCTATTTTTATCTCCCCATGCAATGTCTTCCTTTGGCACAAAATCCCGCCCTTTACCACAGTCTGTCTAAATCTCACCAAATTTCAGAACTCTATTTAAATCTCATCTCATTCTCATATTCCTACTTTTTACTCCTTTAGCATTTTGTGCCTCTACTAAAATATATATCACAGTCTGACTTGTATGAGAATCACTTCTGTCATGCATCTGTATGAATATGTATCTGTATGATCCCTAGAGGATTAGTCCATGTCTTTCAATCCACAAACCATTTTATTTATGGCAAATGTTTAATACTTGCTTCTTGATTTGACTATAATAAAAATGTTTATTTTTTACCTTTTATGTGCCATACTGCCAAGCCTTATTGTTCACTACAAAAATTTAAAGAGCTTCTTAAAGAACACCTATTTTTACTTTTCATAATAAACAAATGACTTATTTGTGTCAGAAATAGCAGTTACTGTGACATAGCCATTAATTCTTTTTAAAGATACATGGACCCTAGTTTTCACAAAGCATCAAATGGGGTACCATTTTGGGATAGAAAAAGGTCATGATTTGATTTATGTTTAAAAGGATAACTTTGATTATCCTGTTGTGAACAGACTGAAGACTTTTTTCTAAGAAGAAACAAGGAACTAAACAAATATAACGAGGGAGACTAAGAGGAAACAAGGGCTAAAGTTGGGAAACCAGCTAGGTAGCTACTGAAATGACCCAGGATTAAGACGATGGCTACTTGAACTTGGGCTGTTACAGGGGAAAATGTAAGAAATGTTTGAGTTCTAAATATATTTTGAAGGTAGAACCAATACAATATCCTTATAGATTGAATGTAGTATATATAATAAAAAGAAAAGTCAATCTAAAGATTTTTGAACTGAGCAATTGATAGATGGACTTGCCATTAACTGAGATAGTAAAGACTGCAGATAGGACAGGTTTGTGTATGAGGGAAGGGATTTCCCAGAGTTCAGTTTTGACATGTTAAATTAGACATATTAAATGTTATATCTAAATAGGCAGCTGGCTATATGGGTCTAGAGTTTAAGAGAGAAGTCTTGGCTGGAGATAAATTTGTAAGTCATGGGAGGTAAAGAGGAAGAACAGCAAAGGAGACTAAGAAGAAGCAATCATAATTGATGTAGGGGGATAACAAGGAAAGTGTGGCATCCAGAATCCAAGTAAAGATGGCATAGTAAGAAGGGAGAAGTGGTCCACCATGAATACTTCTGCTTAAAAGACACGTAAGACAAGGACTAGAACTGAACATAGGATTCAAAAAAAATTTGTGACTTGGGAAAGCAGCTTTGAACTAGTACTGGAAATTAAAGCCTGATAGGAGTGTGTTTAAAAGAAAATCAAAGAAGTAGAGAAAATGAATATATTTTTTGAAGAATTTTGCTATATAGATGGCAAGGAGGTAGATGACATGGGAAGTAAAATTTAGATATTTGTTTTCATTTTATTTGGAGATATTTTAAGGTGGGAGGGAGAATTAGCAGCATGTTTATATGCCAAAAGGAATGTCTCTTTATAGCAGATATGATGTACAAGAAATGGAGACTTCCTAGAGCCACTCCTTGAGAAGGTTTGAAGGGCTTTAACCCACAGATACAGAAAGTGATGTTAGGTGGGAGCAGACATTGTTTCTCTTGGTTAACAGACAGGGCTATGGACTAAATGTTTGTGTTGCCTCAAAATTCATATGATGAAGCCCTAATTCCCAATGCAATGATATTTGGAGGTGAGGCCTTTGGGAGGTAATTAGGTCATGACTGTGGAGCCCTCATGATGGGATTAGTACCCTTATAAGAAGAGGCAGAAGAGAAAAAAAAATCTCTCTCTCTCTCTCTCTCTCTCTCTCTCTCTCTCTCTCTCTCTCTCTCTCCCATATGAGGATACAGCAAGAAGACATCCCTCTGCAAACCAGAAAGGGAACTTTCACCAGGAAAAAAATCAACCATCACCTTCATCTTGCACTTCTCAGCTTCCAAAATCATGAAAAATAAACTTCTTTTGTTTAAGTTGCCCAACCTGTTGTATTTTGCTGTAGCAGCCCAAGCTGACTAAAACAGTCAGCAAAGAGAGGTTATGAAACCACAGGAGAAAAGATGAGAGTAGAGTCATTGAGACTAGGGGAGTCACATGAGGCATGGAAATCATAAGAGACTTAGTCAAATGGCCTGAATCAGTTTTGAGAAAATTTGTAGAATTGTTCCAAGGAGTGAATTTAGGAGTTTAAGCTTCAGAGTTCGCCAGCCTTTTCAATCTGTAAAACTCTAAAGTTCAGCTTCCAGAAAGTTTCTGTTACTTTAAATCTGAAAGATTTAAACTTTCTCTTAGAGTTTTAAAAACTGTATGTTGGCATCTGCTCTGTATTTTCCAAGAATCAAGAAACAGAATGTGGAAATTCTGGAGGTTTACATACTAAGCTTCCAGGTCTTTTTCCTCAATGTTAATTTGCACAGGTAGGAGTAGGAGGGAGAAAATTTCATCCCTGAAGCACCAATTATGATATAAGCAGTCATTTGAAAAAAAAATGAATCAGAGAAAACATTCAAGAAGGTATAGTCTGGTTATTAATTAAGGGAGGCAGAATTCAGCAGAACTCAGTTGTGCTACTTAAGATAACGAATAATCTCAGAGCTCATGTCTCTCTCTCTCTCTGATGAAGTATTGGACAAAGATTCAATTATAAATTGGATTTCATATAACAAATGGATAAATGATAGCATGAATTTGGAAGGAATAAACAATTTCTGTTGAGTTGAGATTCAACCAGAGGGCAGGTTTGACAAGTAAGAAAGATATTTCAGGGCTTCTGGGGGTGTTATTTGAAGTGATTTAAGTTTACCAAGCTCAGCAGCATTAATTAAACTTAATTAAAATTAGCACATTAAAAATTAAATCCTTGCAGTTTGAACAGCAATTTTGTTGTTGTTGTTATTTTATAAAATTAAGTCTCCCTGTACATAATGATCATCTACTATAACTTACTCTGAAGACCTCATTCTCTGCAGTTACTGCTGTGATAAATACTACTGTGAAATAATGCTCATTGAGAAAACCTCACTTACACACAACAGTCTTTAAGTCATATTAAGAAATGCTTGAACAATTCAATGATTTTAAAAAAAGAAAGGGAGAATAAATAAATTGGGGCTTAAAGAACACAGCTGAAAGACCTAGCTCTGAGATTTATTTAGGCTATAATTTGGGACAAGTAATTTAGTTTTTCTAACCTTATTTTCTCAGTTTCTGCTCCACAGGGATAATTATCCCTGCCCTTATATCATTTTCAGGATTTAATGAGATAAAATGAGTAAATCACCTAACATTGTCTGGGAGGTTATAGATATTTAATAGATATTTTATAGATACTTAATGAATCTGAGAATGGCAGCATAAAAATATTTGAGTGAAAAAGCTGAGAGGTTTACTATTATTTAAGCAAGATGGGAGGAAGTTTTCCCTGATTTTATGTATTTAAATGGTTGAGATTCTGTATAGCTGCATCCATTTCAGATCCTAACTTGGTCTCAAGCTTGGGTAAAACACAACCTTCCCTAATCCTCTGCCAAAATTATCCTGATTCAAAACCTCCAGCTATTAAAAAGCACTCACTGTCATTAAGAGTTGTGGGTACTTCTGCAAACATGCTATTTGGATGGTGATTTGTTTAGGAACATGAGTGAAGAAGAACATGTTGGAGAGAAGGAACAGCCAGTATTTTATGGTTCCATGCTTGAATTTTCTCAGTAGGAAAGCACTTTGCCTGAGTTATTTCAATGCCTACTAAGAAATAAAATTGGCTATTGCAGTAGGTAAACTGTTTCTGTTTATGCCACAATTTAAAAAGTCACATCATATCTGGTAAACTAACAACTCTGACTCCGGAATAAAACTGGTAGTCAAAAAGAGGGGCACAGTGTTGTCACTCCCAGGTGATTAAAGACCCACCCAACTGTAAAATCCAAACCAGTGGCCCACTCTGTTCTTGATACTCTCATCCCCAGGAATATTAGCATCAGTGTTATAGACATACCATTCTGCAGAATATTTTGTTTGATAGCTAAGTCAGAAAGCATGCTGGAAAAGTAAGTCCAGGTCCTGTCTTGCTCTTCCCAACTATGTATTCAAATCTCCATTGGTCATATTAAATGTAGGGATTGAGAACTTCCAGGAGAAATGGTAAAGAATGAATTCATTTCAGTTTATGCATAATGCCCTTGCATGTAGTTTGGAAGAAGCATGAAGAGTCAGCACCCCTTTGACAGGAGCAAGGAATAAGAACATTTGACAGACAGAGATTTTCATTTAGACATTGCATTAGAATCCCAGTGCTGCTGTACAAATAACCACAAACTGGGTAAATTAACACAAATTTATTCTTTCACAGTTGTGGCTGTCAGAAGTCCAAAATCAAGATGCCAGCAGGGCACCCTTCAAAGGCTCTAGGGAAGAATCCTCCCTTGACTCTTCCAGCTTTTGGTTACTATAGGTTATTCTTTGGCTTGTAGTAGCAAAACTTTGATCTCTGCCTCTGTCATCTATGGCCTTCTCCCTCTGTCTCTCTTCTATATTCTGCTCATCCATCTTTTATAAGGATACATTTCACTGGATTTAGGGCCCATTTGGCTAATCCAGGATGATCTCATCTCAACACCTTTAACAACATAATTACATCTGCAAAGACCTCATTTCCAAATAAGGTCACAGTCACAGTATCAGAGGTTAGGATTTGGACATATCTTTTTAGAGCCACTATTCAACCCATTGTAGACATTAAAACTTTCCTTGGCTGGGGTGCCAACAGAAGTAAATTCAGTCGCTGACAAGAAGGATCTGTGTATACATAACTTAGAACTAGGATGATTCAAAACTAATCACCCCCTCCACCATCCACATAGACAGTGGTTCAGGCAAAAACCTCCTTCACTCCCTTCGAATACAGAAAAAAAAGCTGGTAGCAGCTTGTAAGAAGTCTTTGCCACCTATTTGTCTCTTTATCCTTTTCTCTACCAGCCAAAAAAAAAGATACATCTTTCAAATCAATGTGCTCTCATTTGCTTCCGTATTTTCAAAATTGCATGAGTTGTCTGTCTTTCTTATTATTTTAGTGACTTGCTATGCTTGCAACCCAATTCAAGTGAAATCATTTTCTTCTCAAATCACCACATAAATAACAGCATATTTTGAAAGAATATATTGTATATAATATATTGTATAAAGCCTAGCTTATAAAAGTTACCATCTAAGTTGAAATCAGAAGCAACCTCTAAACAATTGCTGTTTGGCTGAAATAAAGATACAGCAAGGTGTTTTGAAATGACCATAAACCCGGAGTCAAGCATTTCTGGATCCAAATCTAATTTTTTCTATATATTACCTGGATAATCCTAGATATGTTTCTCCTCTCTACTAGTTTATTTTCTCACTCATAAAATGGAGCTATCAATACTTATTTCCTACTGTTGTTGTCAGGGTTATAAAAATACAGTATCTGGCATAGAGCAGGTATATATAGGTGTAATTATCCTAAAGGATTTTTTGGAGGCGCTATATATAATAACAACCATGGAAATTATCATTCCTATCTGAAAATCTAAATTTTAAACTGCTCTCAAAAACCAATAGAAGTATTTGTGAAAACTCATTTCCTTCTTGTCATTCCTATAGTTTTGCCAATTTTGAGACACATGTACTAGAGAGAATATCCACCTGCCATTTTCACTTGCTAATATTGGATTCTTAGACTAGCACCAAGGATGTCCTAAATGTGAAGGCGGTCCCATTACAAGATGCTGAAGGTCTATCCCAACTCTCAGATTCTCAGTTATTCTAATTGCCCAAGACAAGTGACCTAACCTCTTTAATGTGTCATATATATTGTCAGCTAAACAATTTTTCCACTTATGACATCTTCTCTTTGCTTTAGAGTGGATAAGAATAAACCTCATAATTAAAATGTGTTTAATCTACATACATAACACTTGGCCTAACTAGTTTGGAAATCTTTTATTATTACCATTGTTAATATTTTAAGACAGATAAATGAAAACATCTTTTGAATGATTGAGCATTTAGTGTTGATGAGGGAACTGGGCCAATAATTTGACAATATGGTTTACTTAGAAAATCAGAAATTTCCAATTAGCTCATTCTGTAATTTTAGGCTTTTCCATAATATCCTAAGCCATTACAGGAGTTGGGCCAGGGGCTTGTCGTAGGAAGAGCCAGGAATGGAGACCAAATCAATCACATGGAAGGCAGACCCTTGATTGAGTAAAGAGGAGTCAAAACCAGTGTATTAGGATAAAGGGTAATTAAATACCTAGGCAATAAAGGAGTCTCTGGCTCATAATATGACTTGACAAGGTAGTCTACTACACTGAAAAGAGCAATAGATTATCACTTAGACATGTCAACAGGATACGGCATGTATTAAAAGAGGAAAAAGGGAAAATCTACTGCTTATTAGGGGAGACTGTCTAGTCCAAAAGAAAGCACTCTGTTCAGATACCCCAGGGATGGGCAACAAGAGATAATTTAGCCAATGGGTGGCATCAAATATGGTAATAAGATGGGACTTCCCTGGTGGTCCAGTGGTTGGGACTCCACACTTCCCCTGCAGTGGCAATCCCGGGTTGGAGAACTAGGATCCCACATGCTGTGTGGCATGGCCAAATATATATATATAGATTGTAATAAGAGATATTGAGGTCATGGCAAACAGAAACAGGGATATGAGCACTTCACTAGATCAGAAGAAATAGGAGAGGATGTATTAGAATATGTGTCAGAATCTAGTACAGGTAAGAATATAGCTTTCAAGAAATAATTAAGTAGTCAACTCAACTATTGAGTATAATACTGTCATTTACTGAACTCCTACTATACACCTAAGCTGAATGTCTCAGCAGCCATGATGATCCCTTGGGACTGGAAACAAGTGGATAGTTGCTTCTATATGTTGAAATATAAGCAAATGTGGAGTGAACCTATGTCTATCTTGGTTACTTTTTTTGAAGGGAGAGTCAGACATTCACAAAAATGCCTAATGTATTATGAGCATTTAATAAATACTTGTGAAAAGATGAGTCCAAGATGTACTCAGACATTTTCTTTACCTTTTATAGTCCAATGTTAAAGGGAAAATAGACCTAGGGTTAAAGATGGCGAAATAGCATCTAATCCCACAGGGTTAGAAATTGAGTTTCTATTAGTACGAGACCCACATTTTCTCTTTCATATTTTGGTAATTTCTTACATATGATAACAAATCACCACTGTCAAGTGATAACAGAGGTGTCTTATGTAATTCTTATCATCACCCAAAATACTCTGTACTTCCCACCTCTTTCCATTTTAGCTAATTCAATACTACCTTGCTCCACTTCTTAGAACCAAATGCCCAATACAAGGAGAAAATTCGTCCAAGGCAAGGTAGAAAATCTAAATCAGTAGAAGGACAGATGGTCAAATACACAGAGTGACATTTTTTTCTGTGGATCAGGAACAGAATTAGCTTCTAAAATCTTCTATGAAATATGTATAGGAAAGGCTACCACACTTGTTATACTTTAGAATTTTTTCTTACAACTTTAAGAGAAAGAGAGATTATAGATGGTTTAGACAACATTCAACCAGAGACACAGGCAGTGTCATAGGAGACTATCAACAAATAATGGCTGGTTCCCAAACAGGTCTGTGAACAAGAGCTACTTTTGCTACAGGAACACATTATTTCAACTTTCTGGGTCTCATTTTCCTCATCAGTAAAACAAGAATGCTGAACTAGATAATCTTAAAGTTACTTGCAGCATTGATTCTGACACTCAATGGGTATTCCTTCAATCTATGGCCCCCTCTCTGCTACATTATTTATTTTAATATACTTGGCTCTAAAGTGAATGTGTTTTGCTCTCTCACCATGGAAGTCAGTCTTCAGAAGAATGATTATTCTCTCTACATCCATCTGAAGGTGATTTCTGAAGTGAGCATCTGTTTCCACTCAGGTAAGAGGCTGCAATGAATCTGCTCATAATCTGTGTGTCAGGCAGGGAAGAGAAGATGAGAATCAACTGGAAATAATGAAATGCTTGAAAAATCATTAAATGCCCATCAGAAACCTTCAGAAATAGAAATAGAAAAGGAGAAGACAGACTTGAGTACTTGTCAACTGAGCAAAATGTGGACCTAATGAGACTGCTGGAAAGGAAAAGAAAACCCTGGTCTCTGTGTTCTTTCTCTCCCCCAAAACAAGCTCATCAGCTGAGGAAATAATTAAGAGGCAGTTAACAAAGAGTTTGTGCTGAGCTTTAGAGAGAAAATTGGATTCTGTAGTGGGGAAAAGCAGTGAGTTGAAGGGTCAATATCAACATTTAGATGACTGATACTGCCTTATGCAACTTAAAATTCCAAAAGTACTAAAAGAAAATGAAGAGTTAAGGGTTCAAGTAAACATTGTTTTAGGGCCTCAGAAGAACTAGCCAGGCTGGAGTAATCATTTGAGTCCTAGATAATGGAGAGAAAACAAAGACAAAAATTGTCAAAATTATATAAAACACTAAAATTATCTTAATAGTCTGTATGATAGTCAGTCTACTTAAGAGATATAATCAATGGTTGAAGAAGAGGAGGATGTCAATGATGACCTGTGGATTTGTGGGAAGCATAATTAGATGGAAGAAGGTGCCATTCACTAAGATAGAAAACCCAGGAAGATAATTAAATAGGGGAATCAGAGGGCAAGTGAGGAAGATAATTGGTTCTGTTTTGGACATTTAGTTTTAATAGATCTCCTGAAACATCCAAAGGTATTGGCAAAGTAAAATATTGAGAATGTAGAGGAAACGTCTAACTTGAATTACTGTAATGAAAATCTTAGGGTGGAGAATATCACCTTCAAAGAGAGCCCTGTGTAAGAGGGAAAGTGGGCCTTGGAGAAAATATTGAAGAATTCTGATATTTAATTGCTGTACAGCTGAGGATGAATCTGCAAAGAAGACTGATAAGCAGCCAGATAAATAGAAAAAAAAATAGAACAGTGTAACAACATGGAATCAAGGAAGAGCGTTATAAGAAGAAAGCATATAACAGTGACAGAGCTACTGAAAGATCAAGTAATGTGAAACCTAAAATTTAACAGGTTAAAGAAGATTAGTGGTTTGAAGTCATGAATGATTGAATGAGAATTGTTTTTGATGGAATGGCAAAGGTCGGTGTCATGCTACATGGACTGATGATTAAATCAGAAGTGAAGAAAGGGTATTTTTAAATATAATAATATGATAATAAGGAAAAGAAGAGGAAAGATGGGGTGGCAACTGAAGAGAAATGTGAATTTGAGAGGGGTTTAATTATTTATTATTATTAATTTAATTGTAAAGTTTCAAGGGTTTTAAAAAAATTATTGTCTTACTGAAATATTCTTGACATGTAACATTTAAAGTGTAAAATTTAAAGTGTGCCACATGTTAATTTGATATATTTATATATTGTAATATGATTGCCATTACAGTGATAATTAGTAACTATCACATTACTTAATGATCTTTTCTTTTTAGTGGTTGGAATCATTCAAGGTGATTTAGAAGCTAACAAGGAAGATCCAGATTACAGAGAGTGATTATACATACAAGAGAAAATACTTTAATGGATTTATTAGCATTTAAAAATTTAGATTTAAGTTGGTTATGAGCATAACATGAGATATAACCAGAAAAAATAAAAAACAAACAAACAGAAAAAGGAGGAGAGGTGTTTAGAATGAGTGTATTAGCTCCACTTCCTTCAGTACTAGTCAGGCTGTCTGTGAAAGGCAAGGCAGTGTAGGGAAGAGTAAAGTAGTATTTATGGGCAAGATATTTAAACTGCTTGGTTTCAATCCCAGCTCTGCCGCTTTGACACTCTTTAGCTATGTGATTTAAGCCAAACTACATAAAGTCTCCATGCCAGGGTTGCTTCACCAGTAAAGTGGGGGGTGATAATAGCATGTGCTCTGTGTGTGTGTATAAATACTATTAGTTATATTTACATATATATGCTGTAATTTTACACACACACACACAAACACACACATATATATATCCACACACATTTTACCATATATATACATATATTTCTTTTTACTTTTGAAAAAATCAAGTAATACAATAAGCTCTGTAAATGAGTATTATAAATTATGATATGAGTAATATTATCCTTAAATTTTCAGTAAGATAATTCTAAGTGAATATACAAGTCATGTTGTTAACTTATATTTATTTAGTTTGTGCTTTTTTCCTTTTGTAAACATTTTTAACAGCTTTTTTGAGGTGAATTACATACTATAAAATTCACTCATTTTAAGTGTACACTTAAATTATTTTTTAGTAATTTTACAGAGTTGTTAAAACATCACCACAGTTTAATTTTAGGACATTTCTGTTGTGACACACACACACACAAAATCTTGTGGCCAATTTGCAGTTTCCGCCTTTTTGATCATTAGTCCTAGGCAACCACTGCTTTTTATATCTATAGTTTTGCCATTTCTAAAATTTCATATAAATGGGATCATACAAAATATGGTCTTCTGTGTCTGGCTTCTTTCACTTAGCATAAATTTCTGCAGGTTCATTTGTATTGTAATATGTATCATTACTTCATTTCTGCATATTTATTTAATTTTTATTTTAGGGACTTCCTTGGCGGTCCAGTGGTTAAGACTTTGCTTTCCAATGTAGGGGGTGCGGATTCAATCCCTGGTCGGGGAGTTAAGATCCCACATGCCTCACAGCCAAAAAACCAAAACATAAAACAGAAGCAATATTGTAACAAATTCTATAAAGACTTTAAAAAATAAAATAAAAACTTTATTTCGGGTTGGACTGTAGTTGATTTACAGTTTTCTGTTAGTTTCAGATGTACAACAAAGTGATTCAGTTATACATAGTCATATATCCAGTCTTCATCAAATTATTTTCCCATTTAGATTATTACAGAATATTGAGCAGAGTTCCCTATGCTATACAGTAGGTCCTTGTTGGTTATCTTACTAGTGTGTATATGTCAGTACCAATCTTCCAATTTATCCCTCATCCCCTTAGCCCCTGGTAAACACGTTTATTTTCCTTATCTGTAACTCTATTTCTGTTTTGTAGATAAGTTCATTTGTAGCCTTTAATCAGATTCCACATATAAGTGATATATGATATTTATCCTTCTCTGTCTGACTAACTTCACTTACTATGATAATCTCCAGGTGCATCCTTGTTGCTGGAAATGACATTATTTCATAGTTTTTTATGTCTGAGTAATATATCATTGTATATATGTACCACATGCTCTTTATCCATTCCTCTGTCGATAGACATTTAGGTTGCTTCCATATCTTGGCTATTTTAAACAGTGCTGCAATGAACACTGGGGACATATGTCCTTTCAAACCATGGTTTTCTCCAGATATATCCCCAGGAGTGGGATTGCTGGATCATATGGTAGCTCTCTTTTTAGTTTTTTAAGGAACCTCTATACTCTTCTTCATAGTGGCTGTACCAATTTGCATTCCCACCAATAGTGTAGGAGGGTTCCCTTTTCTCCACACTCTCTCCAGCATTTATTGTTTGTAGACTTTTTGATGATGACCATTCTAACTGGTGTGAGGTGATATCTCAATATACTTTTGATTTGCATTTCTCTAATTATTAGCAATTTTGAGCATCTTTTTATGTGCCTCTTGGCCATCTGTATGTCTTCTTTGGAGAAATGTCTATTTAGGTCCTCTGCCTATTTTTTGATTGAGTTGTTTGTTTTTTTATATAGAGCCACGTGAGCTGTTTGTAAATTTTGGAGATCAATCCCTTGTCAGTTGCACTCTTTGCAAACATTTTCTCGAATTCTGTGGGTTGTCTTTTCATTTTGTTTATGGTTTCCTTTGCCGTGTAAAAGTTTTTTAGTTTAATTATGTCCCATATCTTAATTTTTGTTTTTATTTCCATTTCTCTAGGAGATGGATTGAAAAAGATATTACTTTGATTTATGTCAAAGGGTGTTATGCCTTATGTTTTCCTCTAAGATTTTTATAGTACATTGTCTTACATTTAGATCTTTAATCCATTTTGAGTTTATTTTTGTGTATGGTGTTAGGGAGTATTTTAATTTCATTCTTCTACATGTAGCTGTCCAGTTTTCCTGAACAGTTTATTGAAAAAGACTGCCTTTTCTCCATTGTATAGTCTTGCCTGCTTCTTGTAGACTAATTGATCATAAGTGTGTGGGTTTATTTCTGGGCTTCCTATCCTGTTCCATTAACCTATATTTCTGGTTTTGTGCCAGGACCATACCATTTTGATGACTGTAGCTTTGTAGTATAGTCTGAAATCAGGGCACCTGATTCCTCCAGCTCTGTTTTTCTTTCTCAAGTTTGATTTGGCTATTTGTGGTCTTTTGTGTCTCCAAACAAGTTAAAAAATATATTTGTTCACTTCTGTGAAAAATGTCATTGGTATTTTGAGAGGGATTGCACTGAATCTGTAGATTGCCTTGGGTAGTAGAGTCATTTTGAAAATATTGATTCTTCCAGTCCAAGAACACGATATATCTTTACATCTGTTTGTGCCATCTTCAATTTATTTCATCAGCATCTTATAGTTTTTGGAGGACAGGGCTTTTGCCCCTTTGGTAGGTTTATCCCTAGGTTTTTTATTGAGATGGTAAATGGGATTGTTTCCTTAATTTCTCTTCATGATCATTCGTTGTTCGTGTATATAAAGGCAACAGATTTCTGTGTATTAAAGTTGTATCCTGCAACTTTACTGAACCCATTGATGAGTTCTAGGAGTTTTCTGGTAGCATCTTTAGGTTTTTCTATGTATAGTATCATGTCATCTGCAAACAGTGACAGTTTTACTTCTTCTTTTACAATTTGGATTCCTTTTATTTCTTTTACTTCTCTGATAGCAATGGCTAGGGCTTCCAAAACTATGTTGAATAAAAGTGGCAAGAGTGGACATCCTTGTCTTGTTCCTGATCTGAGAGGAAATGTTTTCAGCTTTTCACCATGAGTATAATTTTAACTGTATGTTTCTCATATATGGCCTTTATTATGTTGAGGTATGTTCCCTCTATGCCCAATTTCTGGAGAGTTTTTAATCATATATCTGTGTTTAATTTCTCAAAAAGTTTTCCTGCATCTATTTAGAGGATCATATGGTGATCATCAAGTTGTTGATGTGGTGTATCACACTGACTGATTTGTGGATATTGAAAAATCCTTGCATTACTGGGATAAATCCAACTTGATCATGGTGTATGATCCTTTTAATGTATTGTTGGATTTGGATTGCCAGTATTTTGGTGAGGATTTTTGCATCTGTGTTCATCAGTGATATTGGCCTGTAATTTTCTTTTTTTTTTTTTGTAATATCTTCATCTGGTTTCAGTATCAGGGTGATGGTAGACTCATAGAATGAGTTTGAGAGTGTTTGTTCTTCTGCAATTTTTTTTTTATTTGGAATAGTATCAGAAGGATAGGTGTTAATTTTTCTCTAAATGTTTGATAGAATTACCCTGTGAAGCCATCTTGTTTTTGACTTTTATTTGATGGGAGTTTTTAATTCACAGTTTTAATTTTAGTATTTGTGATTGTTCTGTTCATATTTTCTATTTCATCCTGGTTCAGTCTTGGGAGATTGTATCTTTCTAAGACTTTGTTATTTTCTTCTAGGCTGTCAATTTTATTGGCATATATTTGCTAATAGTAGTCTTTTATGATCCTTTGTATTCCTGTGGTGTATGTTGTAACTTCTTTTTCATTTCTAATTTTATTGATTTGAGCCCTCTCTCTTTTTTTTCTTGATGAGTCTGGTTAAAGGTCTATAAATATTGTTTATCTTCTCAAAGAATCAGCATTTTATTTCATTGATCTTTACTATTGTTTTCTTCATTTCTATTTCATTTATTTCTGCTTTGATCATTATGATATCTTTCCTTCTACTAAATTTGGGTTTTGTTTATTCTTCTTTCTCTAGTCACTTTAGTTGTAAGGTTAGGCTGTTTATTTGAGATTTCTCTTGCTTCCTTAGGTAAGATAGTATTGTTATAAACTTCCCTCTTAGAACTGATTTTGTTGCATCCCATAGGTTTTTGAATAGTTTCAGTAGGATAGGTGTTAATTTTTCTCTGTTTGATAGAATTTGCCTGTGAAGCCTTCTGGTCCTGGACATTTGTTGTTGGAAGATTTTTAATCACAGTTTCAATTTCAGTACTTGTGATAGGTCTGTTTATATTTTCTATTTCTTCCTGATTCAGTCTTGGGAGATTGTAGTTTTCTAATACTTTGTCCATTTCTTCTAAGTAGTCCATTTTACTGGCATAGAGTTGCTTGTAGTAGTGTCTCATGATGCTTTGTACTTCTGTAGTTTCTGTTGTAATTTCTCCTTTTTTATTTCTATTTTTATTAATTTGATCTCTCTTTTTTTTTCTTTATCAATCTGGCTAAAGGTTTATCAATTTTATCTTTTCAAAGAATCTGCTTCTAGTTTTGTTTATCTTTTATATTGTTTTCTTCATTTCTATTTCATTTATTTCTGCTCTGATCTTTATGATTTCTTTCCTTCTACTAACTTTGGGTTTTCTTTGTTCTTCTTCCTCCAGTTGCTTTAGGTGTAGGATTAGGTTGTTGATTTGAGATTTTTCTTGTTTCCTGAGGTAAGATTGTGTTGTCTTAAACTTCCTTCTTTGAACTGCTTTTGCTGTGTCCTATAGGTTTTGCTTTGTCATGCTTTCATTTTCATTTGTCTCTAGGTATTTTTTGATTTCCTCTTTGATTTCTTCAGTGTTCCATTGGTAGTTAGGTAGCATGTTGTTTACCCTCCAGGTGTTTGTTGTTTTTTACCATTTTTTTCTTATACTTGATTTCTAATCTCATAGTGTTGTAGTCAGAAAAGATGCTTGATATGATTTCAATTTTCTTAAGTTTACCAAAGCTAGCTCTGTGACCCAGCATGTGATCAATCCTAGAGAATGTTCTATGTGCACTTGTAAAAATGGAAGTTAGTAGAAGGAAATAATATTCTGCTGCTTTTGGATGGAATGGTCTATAAATAACAATCAAGTCTGTCTGCTCTAATGTGTCATTTAAGGCCTGTTTTTCTTTATTGATTTTCTGTCTAGATGACCTGTCCATTGATGAAAGTGAGGTGTTAAAGTCCCCCAGTATCATTATGTTACTGTCGATTTCTCCTTTTATGGTTGTTAGTATTTACCATATATATTGAAGTGCTACTATGTTGGGTGCATATATATTTACAATTGTTATATATTCTTCTTGGTTGATCCCTTGATAATCAGGTAACAGTCTTTATTTTAAAGTCTATTTTTGTCTGATATGTATTGTTACTCCAGCTTTCTTTTGATTTATATTTGCATGGAATACCTTTTTCCATCCCCTCAATTTCCGTCTGTATATGTCCCTATATCTGATGTGGGTCTCTTGTGGATAGCATATATACAGGTCTTGTTTTGTATGCATTCAACCAGTCTATGTCTTTTCATTGAAGAATTTAATCTGTTTACATTTAAGGTTATTATCGATATGTATGTTCTTATTGCTATTTTGTTAACTGTTTCAGATTTATTTTTGTAACTCTTTTTTCTTCTCTTCCCCTTTTGTTCTATTGTGATTTGATAACTAACTTTACTGTTGCGTTTGGATTCCTTATTCTTTTTTGTGTGTGTATCTATTGTAGATTTTCAGTTAGCAGTTACCATGAGGTTTTGATATAGCAGTCTGTATATAAGCAAGATTGTTTCAAGTTGCAGATCTTTTAATTTCAAATGTGTGTCACATATCCTGCATTTGTACTCTCCTCTTCTCACCATTGTGGGTTTTGATAACATATTTGTGTGTGGATGATTTTCTACCTTTACTGTATGTTTGCCTTTACCAGTTAGTTTTCCATTGGTAATTTTCTTGTTTCTAGTTGTTGTCTTTTTTTCCACCTAGATAAATTTCTTTAGCAAGTGTTGCAAAGCTGGTCTGGTGGTGCTGAATTCTCTTAGCTTTTGCTTGTCTTTAAAGCTTCTGATTTCTCTGTATGAATCAAAATGAGAGACTTGCTGGGTAGAGTATTCTTGGGTGTAGGTTCTTCCCTTTCATCACTTGAAATATATGGTGCCAATCCCTTCTGACCTGTAGAGTTTCTGCTGAAAGATCAGCTGATAACCTTACAGGAATTCCCTTGCATGTTATTTGCTGCTTTTCCCTGTTGCTTTTATTATTTTCTTTTTGTCTTTAATTTTTGTCAGTTTGATTACTATGTGTCTTGGCATGTTCGTCCTTGGGTTTATCCTGCCTGGGACTCTCTGCATTTCCTGGACATGGGTGACTGTTTCCTTTTTCATGTTAGAGAATTTTTCAGCTTTATTTCTTCACATATTTTTTCAGGCCCTTTCTCTCTCTTTTCTTCTTCTGGGACCCCAATAATGTGAATGTTAGTGTGCTTAATGTTGTTCCAGAGGTCTCTTAGGCTGTCTTTGTTTCTTTCTATTCTTTTTTCTTTATTCTGTTCCATGGCAGAGTTTTCCACTCTTTTGTCTTCCAAGTCACTTATCCATTCTTCTGTCTCAGTTATTCTGCTATTGTTTCCTTCTAGTGTATTCTTCATTTTGGCTTCTGTATTGTTCATCTCTCTTTGTTTGTTCTTTCTTTTTTTTTTGAAATGATTTTTTTTATTATAAGAGTAAATGATAGATAAAATAATACAAGAGGGAAAATATGTACTTCACACATGCAAACACACATTAAAAACAAACACACACCACATGATCTTTTGGTGTCTCCCATAACTATTTTTTTTGATTGATTCAAATCAAATCTTTATTAAGTCTCCATTGAATAAGAAGTCTTTCCCACTCTTCATTTCTTTTTTCTTTTTAACATCTTTATTGGAGTATAATTGCTTTACAATGGTGTGTTAGTTTCTGCTTTACAACAAAGTGAATCAGTTATACATATACATATGTTCCCATATCTCTTCCCTCTTGAGTCTCCCTCCCTCCCATTGTTTGTTCTTTAGATCTTCTAGCTCTTTGTTAAACATTTCTTGTATCTTCTCAATCTGTGCCTCCATTCTTTTTCTGAGATCTTGGATCATCTTTACTATTAGTACTCTGAATTATTTTTTGGATAGATTGCCTATCTTCACTTCACTTTGTTGTTCTTTGGGGAGTTTATCTTGTTCCTTCATCAGGAACATATTCCTCTGCCATCTCATTTTGTCTGACTTGTAAGTTGTGGTTTCTATTCCACAGGATGCAGGGTTGTAGTTCATCTTGCTTCTGCTGTCTTCCCCCTGGTGGATAAGGCTGGTCTAAGGGGCTTTTTCCGGCTTCCTAGTGAGAGGACTAGTTCCTGCCCACTGGTTTGTGGAGCTGGGTCTTGTCCCTCTGGTGGGCAAGGCCATGTGAAGGGGTGTGTTTAGCTTGCAGCTGTGAGCTCAGGAAGACTTTAGGTAGCCTTTCCTCTGGTGGTTGTAGCTGTGTTCCCACCCATTTAGTTGTTTGGCCTGAGGCTTCCCAGCACTGTAGCCTATAGGTAGTTGGGTCAAGCCAGGACTTGGCGAGAAAGTAGCAGCCTGCAGGAGGGCTCATGCCAATGAGTACTCCTCAGAACCAATGTCTCTTTCTCTGCAGTGAGCCACAGCCACCCTCTGCCTCTGCAGGAGACCCTCCAGTACTAGCTGGTACATCTGGCCCAGGCTCTTATGAGGTCACTACTCTTTCACCTGGGTCCTGGTATGCATAAGTCCTTGTGTGCTCCCTCCAAGAGTGGAGTTTCTCTTTCCCCCAGCCCTGTGGAATCCCCCCAATCAAACCCCATTGGCCTTCAAAGCCAGATGCTCTGGAGGCTCCTCCTCCTGATACCAGACCCCCAGGCTGTGGAGGCTGATGTGAGGCTCAGAACTTTTACTCCAGTGGTCGAACCTCTGTGGTATAATTATTTTACAGTTTGCAGGTCACCCACCGGGCAGGTATGGGATTTGATTTTACCATGATTGTGCCCCTCCTACCATCTCATTGTGGCTTCTTTGTCTTTATAAGTAGGATATCTTTTTTTTGTAGATTAAAGCTTTATTTTTATTTATTTATTTTTTTGGCCATATTTGCTCAGGAGTTAGTTGTGATTTTGGTGTTTTCGTGAGAAGGGGTAAGCTCACGTCCTTGTACTCTGCCATCTTGTCTCCTATTTCATTTTGTAGTCTTTTTTCTTTTTTTTAATCACGTTTTTCTTGCCCACATCTTGGGAATAGAGACAGCTATGTATACCACTAGCATTCCATACATGAATGCTTCATTGAAGAATCTTAAGAATCTGGGAACCCACTAAGCACACTGCATCAATTTGTTTCATTTTTCTGTACAACTGTACAGATTCTATAGTCTATGCCAGGCATGGTACTAGGGCCTGACTAAATAAAGATGGCTATGACACAGTCCTTGTCCTTGAGTAGTTGAATGGGGGACATATGAACATATGAAAAAATCATGGTAAAATAGAATAATAAAGATGTTATGAGAGTACCAAGAGCGGAGGACACCAAATTAAGAGAGAGTGGCTATCTATTGTAGTTCCTCTGCTGGACAAGTGAGGGCTACTGTACAATACTCAGAATCTGAGGTCAGTTGGTTGGGGTAATGAATCTGAATGCTGTGAAGCATTGAGCCAACAGAGGTCTGAATGTAGCATGAAAGGATGAAGATGGGATCAAGCCAAATAAACCAAAGACAACCTTCTCAATTTTTTTTTTTTTTTTTTTTGCGGTACGCGGACCTCTCACTGTTGTGTTGTGGCCTCTCCCATTGTGGAGCACAGGCTCCGGACGTGCAGGCTCAGTGGCCATGGCTCATGGGCCTAGCCGCTCCATGGCATGTGGGATCATCCTGGACCAGGGCATGAACCCGTGTCCCCTGCATCGGCAGGTGGACTCTCAACCACTGCGCCACCAGGGAAGCCCAGCTTTCTCAGTCTTGACTGCATACTAGAATTACCTGGAAAGTTTCTTAAAATATTTATGTCTTGGCCTTCCACTTGAATAATTAAATCAGAATTTCTGGTATATGAGGTCAGACATCAGTATATTTTAAATAATTTCTGGTTGGAATTATCATATAGCCTAAGTAGAGAACCACTGCACTAAAATGTCCAGTCAAATGAGAGAAGCATAGAAGTAGAAACCAAGTATGGGAACCATGGATCTTTGCTGTTCAGTGTGTTTTGTGAATCAACAACATCATCATCACCTGGAAGCTCATAATAATAAAGAATTTTGAGCCTCATCCCATTAGAATCTGCATTTTGACAAGTTTCTTCATGATTCATTTGCACACAAATTTGAGAAGTCTTGTCATAGGTATTTTGGATAATTGCAATCACCTCCTAACTCATCTTCTTGCATCTACTCTTTCTCCCCCAGAGTTTATACTAATGAGATTTTACTGCTGAGAAATAAGCATATGCCATATGTGAGCTTACCTTAATTGCTGAAAAAGAGCAAAACCATACATTGTTGAGGATAGATGTCCCAAACTGTTGAAAAAACTTAGAAACAGATCATGTGGAATTAGAAATCAAGGGTAGAGAAACTACTCTGTACACACTTACCATACTAAAGAAGAGTTGCCATGTTTTGGTAACCTAAGACCAAGATTACAACAGTTTTTAAATCAGGGTAGCAATCTTGGCAATATCCACATTTGTAAATAAAGCTCTACCTTTCTCTCCTACCTCCTAGGCCTTCTATCAAGATGACAAATTGTAACCAAAGTCAAGAAAATGAAGAATGTATCCACAATTTTCATGATTGGATTGATGCTAATAATTCCAGTAATGTATTTTGTGAAAGGGAAGATCTGTTGCAGGAACAGAGTTTAATTATTAGAGTACCTGAGGCTGAAATGAAAGACCTTGTGAAAAACGGAGTCCCTGTCAACCAAATAATAAAATAGCTTGAAAACAGCTATCTTTGGAATTCATGTTTATTGCTGATTAAATTTCTCTAATGTTAAGACTATAATAAATCCATAATTTTTGAATATTAAAACTAAAGTCACAACAGCAGAAATTTCTATTTATTCTGAACTGTAGAAGTCAGATCTCCACTTTTTCTATGTCAATAATTGGAATAGGGAGTTCATAAAAATCTTGAAGTTACTGGCTAAAGCTGAGTTATACATCAAATATGTACAGAAAATTATTTTAAGACAAAACGTTTCCTTGTTATTTAACTCAATCATCTATAAACCTTTTTAAATATTTTTTTTCACTTAATTCTTACAATGACCATATTATCACACTCCTGCAAAGTAATCTGAAATGCAGAAAAGATATGGGGCTGCCCAAAATCACGTAACAGTTTTGGTTATATCCATACCCTTGCCAAATACACACCAAAGCCAAACCCCTGACTTCAAATCCCAAACCCATTTCCCTCCATTAAGCTACGCCACCTATTGCTTTGATTACATTCTTGACAATTTGGAACTTTTCTGTTTTATAATTGCCCAAAGAGTTTGAAGAAAAGCTCTGAGGTTTTGAACAACTGGCTTCTACATTTTGCCACTGGGAAAATTTCTCACTTCATTCTACCAGTTCCCTTAAGAAGAAGAAAAGCAATCTCTTCAAAGCATAATCCCAATTCCATTCAAAGGAATGAGATTTTGTTTGTTGATTATTGACAGAGCTCCAGTGCCTTCTCAAATAAAACTGATTCCAAAACAAATCATAGTAGATTTTGTTTATCGTGATGAAAGTTGTGTGAAGAGGGAGTCTGTGTTGGTCCTGTGTTAGATGTCAAGCAATTAGTCAGCCACAGTTTTGATTTGTGGTACTATTTTAGTCACAAGCTATAAGTATACAAGTTCTGTTTTTCTTGTTGTTACTGGGTTTTTGTTGTTGTTGTTGTTGTTGTTTTGGTATGTTCTGGATTGAATTGAGCACTGATTAGCATAGCAAAATTAGCTCATTAAATGAATGCCAATATTTAAACAATTATGAAGGTGCAATTAAAACAATGTTGGGTAATTTTTGTACCCTACAGGAGAACATCTGACCAATAACCAGGTGGGCACATGTGAATGGCTCAAGAGGAAGACCTGCTGACCTGACCTTCATGAGAGAAATCTGTACTACATGAAGGTGACACTAGAGGGTAGATTTGTTCTGAAAGGAGACATTGAGGTAAGGGTCAAATAATACAGATATATGTATTTTAATTTTGAATCAATACAATTAAAAGCCTTCTATGATTTAATAAAAAAGAGACAGAGTAACATAATTATTCCATTTTTATCCAATTAGAGAGCATCTGCTCTGTATTTGTATGTGAATTCTTTCCTTAACTCTGGACAAGTTTTCACAATGTATGGGAGATATTCAGTCCCTAGCCTTGACGTGAAGTCATCTTATTTTCCTTTTTCCTAATTTCTGACCTTAATTATATTAACTAATATTCTGTATATTTGCAAACTTCCCTCAATTCTTTTTGGAACAAGGTAGAAAATCAATTAATCAATCATTCAATTATCTTTTTCTTTGAAAAAATGTTTTCTGTCACTTTTTGTCTGCTTCCATTCTGTCCTTTCCCTAAATGCAAGGCTTTGGTATAGCTTTGTGCATAGAATAAATGATGTATGGGCCTAAAAGAATCCAATTCAACTCTATTGACAGAAATAACCTAGGGAAGACACTATCCACACTGAATCTGCCTGTTAAAAGAAGATTTGGGAACAGAAATTTTATTTCGTTCATCTATATATGCCCACCAACTAGAACAGTGTTTGGTTTAATGTAGATCAATGAAAAGTTTTTTTTTTAATTGAATTGAGGAATTTAAGGCAAAATGATAAAAAGCCTACTGCATGGTACATGCTCAAAGAACCTGTCTTCAGGACAATTTCTGCAAAATTGTGGCTTTTAGGTTGAATTTCTGAGAACAGATTATAAGAATAACCCACATCTTTTAACTCTGGAATTAGTATTAACCAAAACTGTGAGATGTCAAACTATTATTGAAACACCTGGTAATTTAATAAAAATTCCATGTAACAGTAAGAAGTAAGATATACATTATCATTCTTTGCTACCCAAAGCTATTCCTAATTGAACTAGACAGAAGTCCTGCCTCTTCTCCTTTAGCATTGCAGTAGACTAATTAAATACATGAACTAGTGGACCTAGGTTTGAAATGAGGTTCCACCACTTACCAGTTGTGTGACTTACCAACTATGTGACTTGAACTTGGGCAAGTGATTGGAACATTTTATGATACACGTTCCTCATCTATAAATTGGAAGAAATATTAGTGCCTACACCATGGAGTTGTGGTAAAAGTAGTATATGGGGAAGAGCTTCATGGAATGTCTACATATAGTATGTATGCAATAAACTGGTTCTGATTTTCTCCTCAGTGTAACCAAGTCTACCTAGTTACCAGTCTACCTAGTTGTGCCAAAGTGAATTCATCTGATAAGATTCCCTTCCCACATTCTCTGGCATTATCATTTCCCCTCTCTACTGAATCATTCTCATTATCACACAAATAGTCTGTAACAACTTTCATCTTAAAATACCCCCTCCATCACCCTATAACCTCCTCTAGTTACTGTCCTATTTTTTCCCAAATCCCACATCTAGTAAATTCCTAGTAATTCCTAGTATAAATTATCACAGTGTTTACTTCTGCACTCCCCTTTTTTTCCCCTTAAGCCATTTCCTTTAGGCCTTCATCCTCATCAGTCTGCAAAATCCACATTTTTGAAGGTCACTAATATCCTTCATCTTCCCAAATCCATGGGTAAATGCTCAATCTTCATTCTATTTGGAATCTTGGGAGAATTTGACATAGTTGATTATTTCCTCCTTCTCAAAACCCTTCAATACCTTGGTTCCTGGGAAACAACTTCTGGTGTTTCTCCTTCCTCATCAGCTGCTTCTCAGTTTTCATTGCCAGGAGCTCCTCCTCTTCCCCAAATGTAAATTTTTTAAAACTTAGTCTTTGCTTTCTTTTTTCTACATATAATCACTTCCTAGATGATTTTATCTGAGTCTATAGCCTTGCAAACCTTTTTTATACTGATGCCTACTACATTTTTACTTCTGTAATTGTCCTCTACCCTGAGTCCTCCATTAATATCAAGTGGCTCAGTATCTATACTTGGGTTTTCAAAAGGCATCTCAACTTTATCACGTCTTTGTTTTTCTCTGAAGCTTCACCTGAATCTTTTTAGTAAATGGCATCACTAATGACACAGTCATTCAGGAATAAGAAAACAAAATTAAACTAAAATGTAAACTGTTTCTATGTCCTCCTTCTTACCATCTTATTAATTCAGTGCTACCCACATTGATCATCTTACTGATCTTTAAATATACAACATAGTTTGTCTAGGGCCATTATCTTTGATAATCCTTCTGCCTCCTTGAAATGACCTTTTCCTACATATTCACAAGTCTTTCTCCTTCACATCACTTAGGTATCAACTCAAATTCACTTCCTCAGAAAGGTCTGTCCAGATCACCTTATTTAATACAGACTTCCCATAAATTTCTGTCCCCTAACCTTCTATTAATTTACTGCATATCTTTATTTTATCATTGCTTGTAATTATATGACCCATTTGTTCATTTGTTTATTGATTGTCTCACTTACCCACTAGCATTTAAGCTCAATTAGAGCAAAGTCTTTGTCACTTTCTCCATTATGTTTCCAGTTCCTGATTATAATAAACTCTGCAAATGTATTTGTGGAATAGATGAACAGTAGAGATGAAACATAATTAAGGATGGATCTAATTCATACTTGGGCCTTTGAAGGCCATATATAGAAAGTGTATATTCTATTTATTTAAAAAATGGTTATTATTATTTGTATCCTCAAAACTCTTAGATACTAAAAGAGTGCTGAACTTGAAAGCAGAAATTCAAAAGGAGTAACTCTGGCCCTGTCTTTTACAATCTGAATGCCCCCAAGGTAAGTCACTTTAACTAGAAACTCAACTCCTCAAGCTGAAAAATGGTGATAATAACATCTGCCATCACTAACCTAGAGAACTGTCAAATGAGAAAAGAAAACATCAGTTATTACACCCCTACTATATATCAGGTGTTGACTCTTAAATATGTCTCTCATACATATCTCTTTTCTGAATTATTTCAATGACTTTTGAACTCATTCCACTGACTTCACCAATGCAATCCATTTAAGGTGGCCTTGGAATAATTCTAAAAAATATAAATATGATTCTATCACTAGCCAAATGACTAGAAGTACTCTCTGCATTTTTCTATTGACTAGATAATAAAGTCCAGCTCCTTGAAGTTACAAAAACAAACCTTTAAGTTCTGGAAGCTATCTCTTTCTCCTACCTCATTTTCTACAGCTCAGCTTTCCCCCATTCCACTGTGTGAAGTTAGCAAAATATCACCCACTCACTGGTCCTTAAATAAAACAGACTATTTCTTGCCATTTGACTGCATTTTCTCTGTCCTCTGCCTGGGTTTATTCCTTCCATTTTTCTACCTGTCAAACCCTCATTTATCCTATAAAATTCCAAGGACAAGTCATCACTTGCACATAGCCCTGCCCTTATTAAAACAATCTCCAACCTCCAGAAGAGTCAACCACCCTGTTTTATTTCTGCACGTTTTACATGCAATTATCATCCTTAACACATTGTACTAAATTTTTTTATTGTCATCTATACTAAAAATTCCTTGAGGTTTATAACCAATTCTTAATCATCTTTGCATATGTAGATAATAAAAACATAGAGTTTTTTATAAAAACATGTTTTATGTGTTTATTGAAATAATTAATAAATCATCTCATATAATCTTATAACTTTCACTCTAAGAAGGTATTATTATCCCCATGCTCACCAAAGAACACTATAACAATTTAGTATTATCCAAACCAAGACATGTTGGAATATGAAGGGGGCATTACCAAATATTTTGCTGGGAAAACAAGCATAAATATGGGGTGTTGGAAGAAACTGGGATTTAGGGTCACCACATCTAAAAGTTCCTACATGAGCTAGCCCCTCTTTCCCTCACTCACTGTACTCCAGCTCTTCTCACCACTTTAATGCCTCTGGAGCATACCAAGCACACTTCCACCTCAGAGCTTTTGCATTGCTGTTCCCTCTGCTTGGATTGCCCTTCTCTTAGATATTTTTATGGCTTGTTCCTTGCTTCTTTCAGGTCTTTTATTAAATGTTATCTTATCATTGTGGGCTTCCCTAACCACTATGTAAAATTATATATACATTCTAGCTCATCTCATTCTTCATCACCTAAACTTCCTTCATTTTTCCTCATAGCACCAATAACCATTTGTCATACTGATCTCGGGTGGCTTCAGCCTGCTTGAAGCAGGATCTCCATTCCCCAACCAGAGATTGAAGAAAAGCCGCAGCCATGAGAGTACCAAATTCTAACCACTAGACCACGAGGGCCAGTGGCTAGTGACAAGGTCCTGGCTTATTTGCTTTGGAGAAAGGAATTTCAACAAAGAGACAGAAAATAGTGAAACAAGTAAAGTGTTTATTAGGAGGAAAAAATTACGTGTGGATAGACACAAACAAGCAGGCTCAAAGAGTCGCACCTTTGTGGCAGTTTAAATCACTTATATGGGGGTAGTTCTTCCAGCTTTCCTCTGGCCAATCATCTTGCTTTGCCTGGCCCTGAGTCCACATTTGGCCTGACTTAGGATTCTCCCCAGTGTGGGTGTGCATCTTTTAGCCAAGATGGATTCAAGTGCAAGGGTTTCTGGGAAGTTGACCAAACATAATACGATCTGGCACCTCTTCCCTTCTCTGAGACCCCTTTTCTGTGCTTGTGTAATTTGGGAGGTCTCCTTGACCTCGAGAATGAGAAATATGTGGTCTCTTTATCTTTTATCCAAGCAGGACTCAGCTCCTCCTTGCTCCTGCCATTATCTTTATCTTGGAGTATCTGAACACAGGCGAGAGGTTCCAGCTGCTCAGATTAGGGCCCATCCGTCTCCTGTCTCAAATCCCCCCTGAGAGATGTGGACTCCAAGAAATCTTTATTGGGAAGATGAAGGGTGAAGGTCTATCTTCTTCAGGCTGGCATGGGGGTCACAGACCCGACCTAACTGGGGACATGGAACTCTCACCTTCTCTTGTGGAGGGAACCCAGGGTGACTTCTGGTGTTATTCCAGCAGGGTCTGTTTTGAGGAGTGGCTGGAATCCCTGCATTATCCTGTTGTGCCCTAGAGAAAACAAAATAAATAAGTAGATTAAAGAAGCAGGGGCTAAAGACTAGTAAAAGTCCATTATAATCAGAGACTCAAGCAGGGATAAGAATCTGGTTATACATTGTCAGCATATTTTTGTTAATCTCAGGTTAACATTTAACATGTTTCTCTATGTCTAAAATGGAAGGTCTGAACCTGTTGGTCTCAGGCCTCCTTCTTGGACTGAAATGTCTTAGTTACAGATTTACAACAGTATGGAAGACAACAAAGCCCGAGGTAAAATATAACATAAATCAGTATGGCTGGAAGGAGGAGGATTATGAGAAAATGGAAACCTCCTGTCAGAAAGTTTTTAATGCCCTGTGGAATCCAAGGGAACAAACTAGAGAACCAGTTTTCAATTTCCCCTCTCATATTGAATAATGGTTAATTGTCTGCTGAAGCCAGGTGGCTTGTTGTCGATTTTTTTCAATGTTGGTTTCTACCTGGGAAGAGGTGTTAACATATATGCAACAAGAAGTTTTGACAATTTGCACATACCCCTCTTTGTTCTGCCAATAGATAATACAGGGCCAGTTGGTGGCCAAGTACCTCCTTGTCCAGGGAATCTAGAGATTCCTGTAAATTAGTAAGAGATTTAGCAGTCTCACTGGCTATGGTGTTAAGAGTGTGAGACAAGTTTCAAAGGACTTGGTGGGTAGCTATCCCCCACCACGGTAACAATGCATACCCAAAGAAATAGAAATCTCCATCTGGGATATTTCCGGGTAAGTCTTGAGTCACTCAAGGTGAATATTTTTAATGAACTGGCCCAGTGCTTGTGTTCGTTTGAGGAGTGGATTGAGAAAAGGGTAATTAAAGTTTCCAGCATACACTGCATGGGTGTGGAATGATTGCATAGGAAATTAGTAGCCCATGGTTGTTTATCTACCTGGCATACAAAAAGGTACCCTGTCAGGGCACAATAGACTAACTGGCCCAAAGATTTAAAGTTTAACCATCCAGTCCTGTCATTGTGGAAATATTTTCTAACCCTATACCCAATGCGCTCCATCCATGTCCATTCTGTCAATTTCTCCTCCAGTGTGGATCCTTCTTCCATTGGGTAGTGGGTTAGGGTTTGAGCACAAATGGGCAACTGGAGCTTCAGCTTGAGTGGGGGACACCATAAAACACTGGGGTGTCTTAAAGTCAGTTTTTTGTCCCTCAATTTTGACCTCATATTCTCCTTATGCTGTTAAGGGAAGAGTTAGGCAAGTGACATTAGAATTTTTTTTCTGTTGGAAAATGAACAATTCAGACTCTGTAAATGATGGCACTGAGTCTTAGGTCTTTGGTGGAAGTCAATTTTCCCTCAAGAACTTGGCTAAAATTCTTTACGGATGGACAAATGTGTCACTTTTGTTAATGACAGACAGTTCAGGGTAAACAAATCCAGCATTCTGTCAACTGAGTGGAGGAAGTAAGAGTTTGTGCAATGCTAACCAGGGAGTTGTCCATCCATCCTGTGGATGAGGGAAAGAGGTATAGAAAAGCTAAAGCAATTAATATCTTCATAGTTGCACCAATCGGTTTTGATGACTGGAAAGAAGGAGTATTAAAAGAAGTGTTGTAGTGAGTTGAAACCCAATGGTAAACATGGGGTCCTGAGGTTTTAGGTGAGTCTCATTAAAATGCCCAGCATGGGCGTCGGCGTTCCCTCTTGGGTTTAGGTGCAGGGCTATAGTGGCACTCATAATAAATTCCGAAAGCAAAAGTGAGAGTAAGGAGGAAAATAAATATCTAAATCTAGCAGAGCATATCAGTTATTTTGTAAGTGGACTGGAGTACTGGAAGGCAAAAAAGATAGTGGCGATGGATACTTAGCCTTGGGTCTAAGGAGTCCTTTTGTCCTTCCTAAGGGCTTTAGGTCTTGGAGAGGCTCACTCATCCACCTGGAATTTTAAGCTGTCCAGGGTCCTCCCTTGTCCTGTGGAGACTTGGAGGAAGGGCTGGATTCACAGGAATGGCTGGAATGTGGGTCTTTGTGTTCCTGTAATACATCAGTGGAGACAAGTTTAATTCTGGGTAGATGAATCCAGCTAGTGACTCCCTGGAGTTTAACTGCTGTAGGAATGCTCAGCAGGACTTGGTAAGGACCCTTCCACTTTCGGAGGAGCTGGTCACCAGTGGACTCGTTTTTTCAGGTCTTTAAGAGCACCCATTCCCTAAGGTTTACAATGGAGTAACTGGGACTCTTACCTGGGGAGGGCTGAATTTTGTTGCCATATTCTTGTATAGCTCTCTCGACCTGGCCTAAGTTTATAATGTATTTAAGATGGGTCAGTTAGCATGTTCAGCATGAGGAATGGTCTTCCATATGTCATCTCAAAGGGGCTTAACTTAGTGGTTGTTTTAGGGGCCGCCCTGGCCCTTAAGAGAGCTATTGGCTGCAGGTGATACCACAACTCTGATGTTTCCTGACAGTTTGCCCAAGGTTTTCTTTAGAGTATGATTAGCCTGTTCTATTTTTCTTGAGGACTGAGGTCTCCATGTTGAATGAAGTTGGTATCTGATTCGTAAGGCCTGTGAAAACTGTTGGGTAACTTTTGCTACAAATGAGGGTCCATTGTCACTCTGCATGTAATGGGACAAACTGAACCTAGGAATTATTTCTTTTAGAAGTGCTTTAGCCACTTCATCTGCCTTCTCTGTCCTAGTGAGGAAGGCCTCTACCCAACCAGTGAAAGTGTCTATAAAGACGAACAAGTATTTAAAGCACTGGAAAGAGGGCATGTGAGTAAAATCTATTTGCCAGTCCTCTTCTGGGTAAGTGTCACATCACTGGACTGGGCTAACAAAAGGGGGAGGCTTGAGGTGGCCTCCCAGATGATGAGTTGGCACAAAGGGTGCAGGCCTGAGTAACTCTTTTGATTGTATCTGCAAGACTTTCCCTTTAAAAAGTTGGAAAACAATTGTAGACATTGCATCTCTCCCCAGATGGAGAGAATCATGTAGCCCTTTAATTATTTTCCATTGGTCATAAAAAGATATAAGCAATTTTTTATCTATGTGCCTTGACCAACTGTCTATTCCCTTAGCTCCCCCTTTGTCTCATGCCCTGGTCTCTTTGAAAGTTGAGTACCTGTGTATAACATTAGAAGGGGTAAGTGATGGGATTAATGCCATTTCGTTTATGGGCATCAGGGCTGCTGTTTTTGCTTTCTGATCTGCCCTGTTGTTTCCTCGGGTAATTTGAGAAATTTCTTTTTGGTGCTCACAGCAGTGAATGACTGCTACCTGTTTTGATTTTTGTGTCAGTTCTATGAGATGTAAAATCTCAGCCCCATATTTTATAGGGGAATTTCTTGTATTTAAAAGCCCTCTTCCTTTCCAGATAGGTGCATGGGCATGTAAAATAAAGAAAGCATATCTTGACCCTGTGTATATATCTACAATTTTTCCTTCCCCTAGGGTTAAAGCTTGGATTAGAAGTATCAGTTCACCCTTCTGGTCCAAGGTGTTAGGTGGAAAAAGTTTTGCTTCTATGACACTTTGATAATTCACAATAGCATACCTTATCCTCCTGACTCTGTTCTTAATAAAGCTACTGCCATCGATAAACCATTTTTTCTCAGGGTTTTCTATAGCTTGATCTCTTAGATCAGGCCTATAGGCATACAAGGGTTTTGAGGCAAGAATGTGTTAGTTTTGGGCTTTCAACAGGCATAAGAGCAGTTAGGTTGAGAGTGTGGCAAATTTTGAGGGTTACCTCTGGGGAGTCAAGGAGCAAACCTGGTAATTATTAAGGCAGCCCCCAGTTAGCCATTGGTGATCTTTAACCTCTAGAATCCCTTGAACTTGATGGAGGGTGTGGACTTCCAGTGGCTGTCCAAAGGTAATGATGCCATGGTCCCTATTCACCCCCTTCCACTAATAAAGTAGTGGCAGCTACTGCCTGAAGGCAGCCAGGCCAACCTCAGGCCACAGAATCAACTGTTTGGAAAAATAGCCTGTAAGCTGAGGAACTTCCCTTAGCTTCTGTACCTGGACCCCCAGAGCTTTCCCTTTCTTTTCAGCCATGTAAAAGATGAGTGGCTTTTTCAAACTGCGGAGACCCAGAGCTGGGGCTCTGGTGAGGTCCTGCTTGATATTATTAAAAGCCTCTTCCTGTTCCTCATTCCAAAGTAATGGTTTTATATCTTGGCCTTTAGTGACTTCAAATAGGGACTTAGTCATTAGCCCAAATCCTGGAATCCAAATTCTGCTAAATCTTGCCATGCCAAAAAAGTATGGAGATGTTTCTTTGTCTTTGGAGAACTTAGGCCTGTAATAGCTTGTTTTCTATCTGGAGATAACTGTCTAATTCCGGGGTTTATAACTTATCCCAGATATTTAACTTGTTGCTTTGAGATCTGTGCCTTTGTCTGAGAGACTCTGTAACCCTGGGCCCCAAGGAAATTAAGGACTTCAATGGTATTTTGATCTGAGGCCTCCATGGAGGGATTACTTATTAATATATCATCTACATACTGTAGAAGAGCCTTCTTTTAGGTGTATCTCCCTTAGTTCTCTTCCTCGGGCCTGGGCAAATAAGTGTGGGCAGTCTCAAAAGCCCTAAGGTAATACTGTCCTGTTGTTGCATTTGGCCCAAGTAGCTGTTAGTCCACTTGAAGGCAAACAGATATTGTGATGAGGGATGAACTGGTATGCAAAAAAAAAAAAAAGAAAAGAAAAGAAAAGAAAAAGCATCCTTGAGTTTGAGCACAGTAAACCATTTAGCATCCTCAGGGATTTGGGCTTATATGTTATAACGTTTGGCTTCAACGGGGTGAATAGAGACCATGGCATCATTTACTGCTCTAAGGTCTTGTACCATTCTATATTCCCCATATGACGAATAACTGGCAAAATACGAGTATTGCACAGAGACTGACAGGGCACCAAGAGGCCATGTTTCAAGAATTTATCTATGAGGAGTTGTAAATCCTTCTTTGCTTCTTTTGCTTCTGGCCTAAGGCTAATTCTTACAGGTTGGGTGTTTATGGCCCTTCCAGGGACTCCTTTGTCCCATATTGAAGAGTTCACTGCTTGTAAAATATGGCTGGGAATACGACCTTGCTCTTGTTCTAGCTGGTCTGTCTTAGTCAGAGTCAAGATAAGGGGTTGCTTGGGGCCTCCTAACCATAATATAGCCCCAAGGGAGCCTAGAAGGTCTCTCCCCACTAGTGGGGTAGGACACTCAGGCAAAACTAAAAAGTCATGTGAAATCAAAAGCTGCTCAAATTGGCAAGTGAGAGGCCCAGTAAAGTAATGAGTGCACAGCTTTCCATTGACAACGGTCATAGTACAGCTTTTGCAGGAAAGAGGCCCAGCATGAGAAATCAGGACACAGTAAGTGGCTCTTGTATCAATTTTAAAAAAATTAATCTTCTTACCTGCCAGGTCAAGGACCACCGAGGACTCCTTGATGAAGATAAACACCTCATAGGGGGGATCCACCAGAATCCTCTGGATGCCTCAGTCATCCAGCATGACCATCTTAGGAGTGGGAGCCCCCCTTCCCCTTTGGGACTGAGGGCAGTCCCACTTCCAGTGGCCTGTTTGTTTGCAGGCTAGGCATGGCCTGGGGGACTCTTCCTGGCATTCTCAGGACCAGTGGCCAGTTGACTTTCATTTGAAGCATTCTCCCTTGTTGGTCTTGCCTGAAGATGGATAGACTTTGTTGGCCCCCTTGGGTTGTCCTGAGGTTGCAAGGTATGCTGACAGCAATGGCTATCAGTTCTGCATGAGCCTTGATCTGTCTTTTCTCATACTGGGTTCTCTCTTCCTCTTCAGCTTGATCTCGATTATTAAATACCCCCAAAGGCCACCTCTAGGAGTTGGGGCATGGGGGTTTGTGAGCCTATTGGTAACTTTTTGAGTTTCCACCTAATATCAGGGGTTGACTGGCTGAAAAACTTTTGCCACAGCAAGTATTGACCTTCGGGAGTGGAGGGGTCAACGTTAGCATATTTTGTAAAAGCTTTCACAAGCCGTCCATGAAAGAGGGCTGGATTTTCTTTTTCCTCTTGGGCCACTCCTTTAACCCTTTCATAGCTAACTGGCTTTTTGATACACTTTCTCATTCCTTCTAATACGTATTGGATCTTGTGCTTCCTGGTCTCTGTTCTCTCTGAGGAATTATAATTCCAACAGGGTCCCTGATTTGTGACTGATCTCCACCCATAACAAAATGTTTGGGTTAGCCCCTTGCAAGCTGGTCAGAATGCCCTTGGGCTGTTGCCAAAATTCTGTTTTTCCTAAGGAGTACAAGTATATAGGACTATTTGTACATCCATCCAAGTTAAATCAAAGGGCAGAGTTAGGGTCTGAAACCCTTCAGCAAATGTACTAAGGTCTTCAGAAAATCAACCCAGTCTTTGTTTGCATTGAGCTAAATGGGTTAAAGAGAAGGGCACAGGTACTCTGATTGTCCCTTTGCCAGGTGCCACTTCCCTAAGAGGGCATATTTTCCCTGATCCTAGGTGATAGGAAGTTCCACCAAGAGTTACCCCCGAGAGACTAGTTTCTCTTTCTTGAGGTAATGGAGGGTTTACAGGGACATAGGAAGGTGGAGTTTGGGATCGTCCAGAGGGGTGCAGAGAAGTAGGTGATTCTGGAGAAGTGAGTGGCTCCAAAGAAGTAGGGTTACTGTCAGGAGAAGGGGGAGCTCAGTTTCCCTTCTGAGAGCTGGGTGGAGGGATTAGAAAGGGATCATCTAAAATGTCGGGTGAGTTATCTGATTCCCCAGGCTTTTTATTACAAGAGCCACATAAGGCAGGATTTTGGTAATGGACCATGAAGGTTTGAACATAGGGAATTTCAGTCCACTTTCCTATCTGTGGCAATAAAGATCCAATTGAAGAATGGTATTATAATTTAGAGACCCATTTTCAGGCCATTTTTCTCCATTCCCCAAATTATACAAAGACCAGGCAGTGTTACAGTAGAATTTAAGTTTCTCCTTTCTTAGCCCTTCTATTTTAAAAAGTTTCCAATTCTCAAGGATACACTCCAGAGGTGTTTCTTCTGTCTTGGAAAGGGATCCTACCATGTTGGATAACCTGCAACCAAGAACAAAAGAGCACTCCTAGAAATGGAGTCTGGTGTCCCAGAAACCAAGCTTTAACCTGAAGGGGTTCAGGGCATTCCCCAAATTCCCTTCATTCTTATTGATGATGGAGTTTGGACCTTCCTCTACTCTCCCACAGATTTCTAAAGAGACGTCCCCAGTACCTTGCATAAGGTGTCCCCACATGTGGCCAGGGGAAGACATTTGAACCAGCACAGAACAGTTGCCAGGATTCCCCTTAGGAGAGATCTGTCATCTATAGAGCTTATGCACTATGACAAGTTTTCCTACACTGTGGTGTATTCCTCACAATTGAGCATCTACAAAATTTATAATGTGGGCTTCTGGGTTACAGCCAGCCCAGTAGGCTGTCCATAGCAGTGTATAGGCTGCCAAGGCCTGGAGTGAAGGGGGTCCAATAAATGCAAAGACGAGCCTGTGTAGAAATTGGAGTTGGGTGCTATCGAAGATGGCATGGGGTTCAAGACCCAGAGGCTGGAAGGGAGAGAAATTCTCATGGTACATTTTTGGACATTGAGTGAGGTGAAACCCTATACACCAGCAGAACCCCAAATCATTTGCCCTATCTGTCTGACAGCTAAGATAAAATTGGGAAGCACCTGATGATTTTATCTGACACAGGCAACAGCAAGTTTGGCAGTGGCGGGGATGCAGTATAAGAATGATGTCCAGGGCTGCCCTGGTGGCGCAGTGGTTGAGAGTCCTCCTACCGATGCAGGGGGTGTGAGTTCGTGCCCCGATCTGGGAAGATCCCACATGCTGCGGAGTGGCTGGGCCCGTGGGCCATGGCCACTGAGCCTGCACGTCCAGAGCCTGTGCTCCGCAACGGGAGAGGCCACAACAGAGAGAGGCCCATGTACCGCAAAAGAAAAAAAAAAAAAAAAAAAAAAAAAAAAAGAATGGTGTCCAGAAAATACTTCCCTAAGAGGACACAGAGATATGAAGTGAGAAAGAGACTTTGCTGTGTGAATAAAGTGAGAAAGAAAAGCGTAGAGGAAGCTTCCATACAGGACAGAGAGAGAGAAAGAGGGAGAGAGACCTCTTGAGCTCCTTCATGGTCAGAAATCATGTTTCTACCAGGTCCCAAAGTAAGCTTCAGCTGTCACCCAAGTGTTACTTGAATCTGCACAGCTTGGGGGTACCCCAGCCACCCTCTGTCGAGGGGAGCCATAATGCAATGGGTGGACCAAGGCTATACCCTGTGGGTCTTGAAAAGAATGCCAAGAAGAGAGTGAGAGAAAGAGTGCAAGAGCAAAAGTCAGGGACCTCAAGCTGCAGCTGGGCAAAGACTGCAGTATACCTTGAATTCCAGGGTTTCGGCACCAAAAATGATCTTGGGTGGCCTCTGCCTGAAGTGTCTTGAAGCAGTATCTCAGTTCTCCGACCAGAGATCGAAAACAGACCGCAGCAGTGGGAGTGCCAAATCCTAACCACTGGGCCATGAGGGCCAGTGGCTAGTGACAAGACCCTGGCTTGCCTGCTTTGGAGAAAGGAGTTTCAACAAAGAGAGTGAAAGTAGTGAACATAATATATAATATCAACAGAAAGTAGTGAAACAAGGAAAATGTTTATGAGGAGGAAAAAAAGTACATATGGATAGACACACACAAGGTTTAATTTACAGACTCTGAACAGTTAAATAGGAAAGGGATGTTTACTAGAATAGTGAGAACTTTAAAACTTGACAGAAAGGTTTCAAAACCATTTTGTTGAAAATGAGAAGCCTCTGAAGACTTTGGACCTGGCAACTGAAATAATGGAAGCTGTAATTTAGGAAGATTAGCAAGGTGAATGGGCATCTGCAGAGCCCTGACCCCTGTGTAACTAGGTTAGTCCCCTGACAATGGAGTTCTCTGTGCTCTCCCTTCTTTGAGGTTGACTTCAAATATTATTTATGCTCTTGGAATTCTTCCATCTAGTTAAACATTCTAGATTTATCTCAATAAGCCTGAGTTCATCACATTCTATAGTATTACTTAATAAGAACCATACGGTCCTTCCAATGAGGTCAGTCCTCTATAGTTGGGTCAGATTCTCCAATTCAGGCTCCACTTAGTCCCATCTTCCTTTCATCCTTCATATTCCACAATAAAGTGGTCCCAGAATGCCTTTGAACACAACCAGAATTAATTTTTGGCCAGCTTTGATATATTATGATTCTATTACTTCCTCTGATTTTGTAGTTAGATTTCCTGAGTTAAGCCAGAAATAATAGGACTTGACAACTCCTTGGAGAAAGGCTCTGTGGTGACCAAGGCAGATATTTAATGTTGCAAATACTTTCATCTTTTCTTATTATCAAATGTTCACTTAAATTGCATGAAATAGAAAAACATGACTTCTTTAAAATTCTATTTTAGAAAGATATCCACTGATCTAGCTGTGTCATAAAAGCAAGAGTGGAACAAACAAATTCTTTTAACCTGAAACAAACAGAAAATGGCTGGTTTCATTTCACTAAGAGATAACTCACATGGGTAGACTCTTAACATTACATAAAGAAGATTTCTTCATATGAAAACAATAAAGACATTTTGTTGCACATCATGGATTCTCTGAGAAGTAAGTGTGCCCTGCTTAGTGAAGTTTAATACTATTTATCCACCCTGGCTGTGCTGGATTATTCTATTGTAAGCTGAGTTACACTGGGAACTGCATATTCCAGAACTCACTTCCCTATAATGTTCTGGGTTACAGTCAGACAATTTGCATGATTTGGAGGAGGAAGGAGTAAAGCAGTAGTGATTAATAACCTCTGAAGTTTGTCAATTGGTTAAAGGTAATGAGAGACAGATACAGATGGGTTGGCTGATTCCAGTTTGTCCAGGTTCTTCTCTATTCAATGTCAAGCTCTTTTCTCAACTTCCACTCTTTTTGTAGTCGGCAGAACTCTATGAAGACCCCCAAATTCTTGCTCCTTGGTGCACTTTTCTTGTATAATGCCTTCCCATTAAGTGTGGGTGGAAACAGTAAATATGATGAAATATCACTTCCACAGTTTGGTTACTAATCAGTTGACTGTGAGTAAATGAAAAGCAAACTCATCTTGGGTAGGCCTGACCTAATCATCAGAGCCTTTAAATAAAGGTGAGTGTCAGAGAGGTTTATACCTATTACCTTTGAAAACATATAATCCATGAATTCTACAGCTGCAATGAAATAAATTCTGCCAACAATCACATAAGAAGAGACCACATGCCTCAGTGAGACCCCTGACCTGCCTGACCCCTTTATTGTGAGCCTTGTGAGACCCTCAGAGGACCAGGCTAACCTGTGTCCAGACTCCTGACCCATGGAAACTATGAGATAATAAATGTGTATTGTTTTAAACTGGTACATTTGTGCTAATTTGTTACATAGCAAAATATAGCTAATATACCTGCTCACCAAAAGAAACCCCAATCCTATCCCTATCAGATGTCTTGCTGAAAATTCACAGAGGCAATAGCCATGAAGAGCAAATAACATTCACAGTCTTCTTTACCAGCACCAGCCTCTCTTGGTAGTCTTACTCTAACAGCTGGATTGGCCAGCTTCAATATTTCCCTGAAAATTCCAACTCTCCAATTCCTTCCACAATTGTGTAATGTATGTTTTGTATGATAACTCTTTCATTTTATGATACTCATAGTGGTTCTGCTCCCCTGAATGAACACTGACTGATACAATTGTTGGTGCCAGAATGGGTACTGGGAAAATAGAATCTTTAGAATGGGAATCTGGAATTGGTTTTATCATCTGATTAAATTTAAGGACATTAATGACCCTATCACCAGTGTTATAGAGCACATTGGTAGCCCAAGGAATTCAGTGACAGTACAAATAATTAAATTATCACCTATAGACATCTATATTCAGGCACGCATAGAGGACAATGCTTTGAGTGCTTAGGTAGTTGCTGTCATAAATATTTTTACTTACAGTAAAGCATACTGAGATTATCTGGTCAATTATAAGTAAGTTAAAGAAATAAAATTATGATCCTGTGGCTTATATTCCCATTAGAATGTCCAATAAAGGAACAGAAAGCTTTTATAACTGCCCTAAAAGAAAGCCTTATTTCCCATAACAATAGGACAAGATTTCTGAAAATCAAACCAAGAGTCTAATCCTGTGAGTAACTAAAGTACAATGCAGATCGAATCTACAACCTCACAGGGCTTTTTAATGTTAAATTTAGGGTATTGACTTGGAAGGAGCAAGATCTTGAAAATTTGTATGAAGGGATTTAATGGGCAGATTCTATTGAAGCTGAGAGCATCACACCCTAAAAATTCTGCTGAGCTTCCTTTCCCAATAGAATCATCAGACCTTGCTCCTTTGTCAGAGTAGGTTAGTCTCCCTGTGGCTGAAGATCCTGCACTGGATTCCACTGAGGTAGTTGCCTGTAGGGGACTGGTGGTCCTCCTCAGGACCTACTCCCATCCTCTGTCATTGCTTCCAGACCCAAGTCCTGGCAGGACCCATAGATTCAGATGCAAAATACAACATTTGAAAAGTAGCCATACACACAAAACAAATTGCAAGATATTTTCAATTTTTATTGAATGGTTAGACCCAAAGTAGTAATCAAAGTGGTTGACCCAATAGAAATCTTTGATGTTGGCTAATTGACCATATTGTCTTTTGGACTAAAATAGAAGGGCAGCAAAATTAGAGTTTTGACTTATATAAGTGAAAAAGTTCTAGATCAAAATGAAATCTGTCTTGATTTGTCAAAATAGTCACAGCACCCAATTAATTTCCAGACTTGAGCCAATATATGGACCCAGAGTCACTTGAGCAAAGAGGAATCCAAGTCTCCCTGAGAAAGAATCCTATATACTGCTAAAAATTTATACTTCAAACATTTCTCATAGTCTTCTCCAGTGTGACCAGTGACCATTTACTAGGGTAACTTGGATAGAGGGGGGAGAAGTTTATGCAGAACTTTGAGGAATTATTGGACAGTTGCTGTGAACTGACACTAATTTCTGGAGAACTAAAATGTGACTGTCATCTACCAGTCAGAGTAGGGGCTTATGGAGACCATGTGATTATGAAGTTTTGGTGCAGGTCTATCTCACAGTGGTCCACCAAACCCAATCTGTGGTTATCTCCTCTATTCCATAATGCAAAGTTAGTAGACACACTCAGAAACTGACAAAGTCCCCACATTGGTTTCTAGACACACAAGGTGAGGGCTACTTTTGTAGGAAAGGTCATATAGAAGCCACCAGAATTGACTCTACTTGCGAAAAGAGTAAATCAAAGCAATACTGCATTTGGTTGAGTAATTGCAAATATTATTTCTGCCTCCAACACCTTAGAAGATACAGGATTAGTGAATCTTACCACATGCCACATGCCTATGCAGATGACAAATTGATCTTTAAAAACAAAAGCAGCTGGTATTGATTTTATCCAGGAGGTCAGAATGGGAAAGTATTAAAATCTATTCCAGCTTAGCTGAGTTAGCCTCATCACACGTGCAAATTCTCATTTATTAAACTGGACCAAGGAGGTTCAGGAGACAGAAGCAAAAATTGAAGAACTTAAGCATTGATATCTAGGAGAAAATTCAAGAAGAATCTGCATGTCTATAAAATATAATAGAATGGATTTAACATATAAATTATTAATAGTTTACCCTGGCATATAGCCTTAAAGTAGCTGTCACTGTACAAGTGCTCAGACGCTATAAGTACAATGTAATCAGCATATTGAACAAAAATTACTCATGGAATGGAATTATAAAGCCACTTTATTTTGTCTCCCATTGTTTATACTCATTTGTTTAGTGAAGTTTTGTCCTCCCCTGTCCATACAGAAAATTCAGGCATGCCTCAAAATATCACTGATAATTCTTAAGTTATAAAACATTGTTTCAACTTAAGAATTAAAATGTCCAGCTCTATATATGTTCAAAATTCCAAACATCCTTTTTTAAAATTTAATTTAATTTATTTTTTATATAGCAGGTTCTTATTATTTATCTATTTTATACATATTAGTATATATATATATATATATATGTCAATCCCAATCTCCCAATTCATCCCGCCACCACCCAAACATTCTTAAGATTAAGGCTTCTGCTCTTTCCCTCACCTCTGAATTACTGTTAGAGAAACCGTGTAACAAGGGAAGAAGGTACATTTGGCCTCTTTTCTCCTTCCTCACCATCATTTTATCTCTCAGCCACATCTTGTTAATGAAAATTTCAATTTCTGACCTTTTCAGTTTGAAACATGAAGAATGAAGAGAGAAAAAGAGTTAAGAAAAGTCCTTACTTAAATGATGGCTTTTCTCTGGACCTGATAGATATTTAGAACTGACCCTTTCTCCCATAGAATCTTTGGGACAATGCTGGAGCATTTACACCTTCAGTTTCTTCGATTTCTATTCTAATCTGTCTGGTCACTTATTCAATATCCAGCTTCTGAAAATTAGGTGATGCCCTCTTTTTATATCTGCTGATAGCTGTTTGCCCCTCCAGGCAAACCTCTGACTCTTTGCCAGCATTATCTTATATTTTCCAGCTATATCTTACCCATCACTGGTCCGTGATTTCTTTCCCCTGATGTATATGGGAAGTACAGATCACTCAGTGTAGCCATTTCTGTGTCTTTTTATGTCTATGGCCAATCAGGCCATGCCTTACACTATCCATTGCTCAGACAGGAATCAGACAACAGTTCAGTGTTTATGTTAACTCTCTGAGTGGTCCCAATGAGACCCCTTTTGTAGGCATATAGTGAAGGGCAGGAAAACCTTACCCTTTTCTTTGAGATGGGTAGGAGAACTCCGTGTACAACAGGAGCCTTCCCCAAAATCTCCTTTACAACTTCTCTTTTAATTTTTCTCCTTAGACCTCTTATAACTGCTTGATGTGGATAAGGAGTTTAGAACTGTATTAAACTAACAAATATTCAGCCATCTCTTTTTGTGAATTGCTCACTATAAGTTGTCATGCTTACTTTGATGTTTGATGTCTTTTGCTTATATCCTAGGAGAAAAGTCCATTGTAAAATATAATTACATAAAGCAATTCAGTTTTTGAATCATTAATCTTTGCCCATCATATGCCTCAATTTCTGACCTGTTCCCTCAACTTCTCTAATTACCAACTTCAGTGTTTAAAGTACAATTATATTCTCTTTTCAACCACTTCAAGTAAATGTATATTTCTTTCAGAGAGTTCATGACATTATAACTATGATTTCTATATCTTAGCTTCATTCATTCATCCAATTTTTAATTAGATCATGCAGTGTACAAGGCACTGTGCTAAACATCAGGACATCAAGGCTCATTAAACTATAACCACTGCCTACAAAGCAATCACACAACTTAGATAAGAATTATAGAGAAGAGTATGTAAGAGCTACTCTAGTCACACAGAAAAAAGGAGTTATCAGAGGAAAGGATGCATAAGCAGAGTCTTCAAAGAGGAATAGAAGTTGAGAAGTAGAGAGCCATTCTAGAAAGAACAGGAAAAATATGCATCCAAGCAGAGAGACATGAAAAGGATGGGATATTAATTAGTCTTGGATGGTTCAGTATGCATGGAACAGAAAATGTGTAAGGCAGGCAATGATGATTGATAAGCTGAACAAGTATACAGAGAATGTAGTTTAAAGGAGTTTGTACACTTGTTAAAGTTTGAAATTTATGTTGAAGGCAATTGGAAATACCACATTTTATGTGGGAGTGTGCTGTATTAAGATTTAAATTTTAGAAAGATTATTCTGACTAAAGGGCTACTAATAATCAGGAGGGTAATGAAATATATTATAACAAAACATTGACATTCTCTAAAAATAAAGATTTCATACACATAAGTAAAAAGCCAAACATTACCAAGGAAAAAAAATGAGATGGAGATTCAATGAAAATATATTAATCTTTACCAAAAAATCAGAAAAAGTAAATTTAAAATGAGATACTAATTTTCACCCATAAGACAAAAAGCCAGTAATGTCAGATATGATGAGAGTTTGGGAAAATAATTTCTTACAGTTCTGTGGGGGTGAAAATTGGTAGAGCCATTTTGGAAGGCAATTCAGCAGTAGCTATTAAAACTGAAATTGTGCATGTCTGTGAATGAGCAGATCCTCTTCTGGGTATCTCCCATCACAAGTACTCATATATATGTGCAAGAAGGTTGACATAAGGAAGTCCATAACTGCATTGTATGGAAAAATAGAAATTTGGAAATTATTGTAAAAAGATTCTGTGAGGTACAAATGGGACTTTTCCTTTTTCCTAGAACTAAAATGTACAGATAAGAATCAAAGGTATTACAATTCCTTGCTTTCTCTAAGTACAGAGAACTGCCCAATGGAGGGGGCCAGCCATCTCCTCCTGGAGCCTACACTAAGCATTTCAATAGAACAGACACATGACAACCCCTCCTACCCTATAGTCATATTAGGAGAATTGGGAAGTAAAGAAGAGTTTCTAGGGAGAGGTTCTTCAAGTTCCCATTCCCAGAAAACGAAGAGTCAGGAGAATCATTGGGAACAGTATGGAGATGTCTACAAGAAAGGGAGATTGATGTATTATCTCTGATTAGATTTCTGCTTAGTTACCAGAGAGACTCTGCTGCAAGTGAAAGGGAACAAATAAGGGAGGGATAGCCAGATGGGGCACTGACAGTCTGCTCAATTTCCCCATCCCTATAGGTCTAGAAAGTAGATCATGACTTGGCTCGTTATACCTGGCGTGATGGATCAGAGAAGGTAGAGAGATTAATCTCTGCTGTCTCGCTGGGGACTGCTGCAGTGTGAAGCTGTAAGACCGTTGCTTTAGAAGAATGCTGTGAGCTGTTTCTTCTGTGGACAGCCAGCTACCATTCTTCCACAATGAAATCAGTGAGCTGAGAAAATGCTTACAACCAACCCAAGAGAGGGTCTCCCAGGTTGGGCTCTTAAATAGATGCTGTGTTTTATCCCTCCCTCTCCTCTTAGTCAATACCAGGAGATAGAAGAAGGGAAAGGAAAATTGGGGGCAGAGTGGAGGATGAGGATTTAGGAGTGGTCTATTCTGCCTCCAATCCAAACCCTTTGAATCACATGTTGATCTGGGCACAGGGGTGAGGAAGAGAAAGGAGATATCGCTTTGAATCGAATATGAGATTACAGTGATAAAATGTACCTTACTGAGTCTTAAAGAACTGATGTAATACCAATTTAATAGCAGGCAGTGACTTTACTGACTCAAATTAGTTGTCATTAATGGGTCCCACTACCCAGCAGGAGGGGCAGGAGAGAGCTTGGCAAATCACTGCAATTGTAGTTATTGAGAAAAACAAAACATTCTCATATACTCTTAGAGAACTGAGTATATGAGAATGAGTTTAAAATAACTATACAAGTTAAATGTCCAATAATAAGAGGAAGGATAAATTCATCTGCAGGTACATACACTGTGATTCAGATAACATATGTAGCATTTCAAAGGAATGAAGTGGTTCAAAATTATCAACATGAATATTTCAGAAACATGTTGGCTGGAAAAAAAAGTTTAATAACAATATAGCTGCAAGATCATTTTGAATACTTTCCATGGAGATTTTATGTATGTAAATATATATACATATAATTTATATGCAATTTTTAGGAGATGACTCCTTAAATTAATGGTGATTTTTTTACTCAGGGAAGAGATATATGTAAAAATTGAGAGATCAAAGTCAAGAGGACTCTAGTCTGATATACAAGGTGCTTTTTTTATTCAAAAGAGACAATTTATTGATATGCTACCTCTGTAACATAAACAACTTATAAACATAAAAAAGAGAGAGAAATTTTACTAAAATAAAAACAATCATTAATTCTGTGTGATGGAATTTGAGTGACTGCTATTTTCTTCTTTTTATTTTTCTATATTTTAAGGTAACTACCCTCCAAACAGAAGGGAGCAAAGTAAAAGAAAAGAATATGAACGTCAATTCACAAAAGAAGAAATAAAAAATCAACATTCAAAGTGATAATCAACCCATTAGAGTTACACAAATTCTAATAAAAATAATGAAACATTATTTCCCAACATATTTATTTAATTATAATAATCAAAGTGCTTGTATATAGCAGGTAGGAGTGTGTACTGTCATGTTCCTCTGGACAGCAATTTTGTAAGATGTATTATGAGCCTTTTGAAAAGTTCATGACAATGTATGCATAAAACTTTTCCAAAAGATTATTTAGTAAAATGTTAACTGCATTAATCTCTGAGTCTTAAGATAATGGATGATATTTGTTTATCTGTATTAATATGTTTTTCTATAGTAAGCATGTATTATTTATGTCATAAACATATACCTATATGTACACACATATTTGATTTTTCACTTAGTAATTCTCTAAGTAGGAACCCATTGTAAAGGAAAAAAAGAAATTTGTTCAAGATTTAGTGCAAAGATATCCATGGCAACATGTACATGACAACAAAAAATTGGAAACAATCGTTATGCTTAACAATAAAAGAATGTTTAAATACATTATAAAACAACCATACAATGGTATAGGAAGTAGCCTTTTATAAAAATGGTATTTTCAAAACACATTGAACTACATAGGGGAAATTCTTATGACACGGTGTTGTGAGGAATAGAAAAGGAAGACAAATAGAGATGAATTACCAGGTAGTCCGAGGAACCTAACCAAGCTTGAAGTCCTCACATTTGTGGAGGAATCAGTCAGCTGGGCTGCATGATTTTTCACAGTTAATATTTAGCACTCCAGTCATAGAAGCACAGAAAGTGGGCATCTTCTGGAAAACCAATTAAGTGCTGTTCCAGGGCTTTGAGTTTCAGTACAATCACCTTTGGTACCCTCAAACAACCAATCGCCAGAAATTCCAGAAGCCCCTCTGCCCTGGGAGATCTTCTACCCAGTAAACTTGCAGTCCTGCTGTTACATGCAGAAGTGTCAAGACTTTGGTGTCTATAGCAGGTCATATCTATGTTTGATAGTACCTGGAAGGACTTTGAGGTCTCTCTGACTCAACCCCTTACAGTCTGATTGGCAGAGTTCCTATAGAATCATTATTATTTGTGTATTCTGGAAAACAAGTTCCAAGACCAAATCCATCACCTTCTCTGCCTTGCTTGTATTCAAGCAGATCATTGAAGTCCCTGAAAACTCATTGCCTCATTTGTTGCTTTTGTTGTTGTTTATGCCTCCATACTAATACATGTGTATGCTAAAGATATTTTAGGTTAAATGAGGACTTTCTGGAAACATGTCTGAATTTCATGAGTCGGAGGGGTTATGAAAACTATAAACTTTCAACGAAAACCTCCTTCACTCCTTTTAAGTGACTGTAACATAATAGTCACAATTACCAAACAGCATTTTAAGCCAAGAATACATGTAGGTCTCCAGGCGAATCTTTCTAAAACATATATTATGCTCAGATCTCACCTTCAAGGATTTTAATGCAAAATTCTGTGAGACAACTCCCTATTTTAGTACAATTGTGTTAATGGCTAACCTAGTCCCCTTACAATTTCTCTCTCAGAAAGAGATGTATAGCTATTTTCCAGAAGGATGCTTTCTACTATCAGAGCTCTCTTAACTTCAATCTTGCATCAAGGTGCCCAACTGGGCCCTAATTTTATATGAACCATTTCAAGTACATCTAGGTTTTGAACTACCTCTCCTTTCTCAGGGTTTAAACACAGTGTTAGCAGAATACTCAGGTGCTTAAATATCACTCCATGATTCTTCTTTGTTCAATTTCTCATATAAGTGAGCATCACCATCAATGGCACCTATGGCTCTGAAGTTGGAGCCATATACTGACTCTATATGTTAGATATCAAAATTACAAAACACTATGGAGAGTATGCACCAGGCTCTGTTTACAAAGAATATTCTAATACATGGCATTAATTCTCACATTTAGTTTCAAAGTCAAGATTTCCTTTGTGGAACTTTCTGGAATTTTTAAAAAATATTTTAAATCCATGTTTAGTAGAACTCACAGATGCAGAACCCAGGGATGTGGAGGGCTGACAGCATTTAATTACTATGAGGTTTTGGTCTGTTCAGCTATACTTATACTTGTGTAATATTTTTGCTTGGTTACAGACATGCCTGGAAGCTTAAAGCCAAACAGACTGAACCTCCTTTGTCCATGTCTCCATAAACTCATACCTGAATTGCAAGCCTCTTTGACAATAAAACTCTGATGAAGGAAAAGAGTGGTTCAAGGAGAACATGTAGACAGAGAAAAGAGAGAAGCACAGAAGTATAAGAGATTGTACCAACGTCTAGAGCAGAGATGATTTAGACTTCATGACACAAGATTTTTTAATCTGAGAGGCAGCTTTCAAAGCATCAGAGATCCAAGCTTTGTGTGAAAAATCCAGAGAGAGAAAAGGAAGAGTGCAGGAGAAAGAGAGAGAGAGGTGAAGGCCTTTATCCAAGAATTTCTGCCAGAGAAAAGAAGGTACACAGAAAAACAAAAACCTAAAGATGGATTTTCTTTTGAATGCTGTTGGGTACAAGAGATACAGACTTATTTGTATTCTTCCTGTTACGACTCTATCTTTTAAAAAATATAGCCCAATGAGTTTCTTGGAATGTACAATTGAAAGGATCATTCTTTCCCCCAAAGAACTGTAAACTTCTACTGGTTAGCTGACAAGTTGATGTTAACCTTTTCCTTCGCTGTAATGGTAAAAGAAATAATTTTAGAAGAGACTGTTGGTAAACATTGAGGTCATCATTATAGTTCTTAGAATAAATATGGAAATATGTCTCAACTCTAAATGCTGCATTACTTACAATAAAAGAATGAGTGTTTTCAAATGATTTACTTATTTTTTTGAGGCTTAAAACATTATTTCTAATCACAAATAATTGAGCCTGATGAACCCCAAAGCAATCACCTATAGAGCTTGTGTTACAACTCTGGACTAGATACCTGCTACCAGAGAAAGTGCTTATAGAAAAGTGAGTGGCAGGTGCAAGTGCAGAAAGCAACAGTCTTTGAAATTCAAGGTCTAGTGCAAGGTAAGAGTTGGGGTCAGAGCAACCCCTGTAGCCAGTAATGATCCTTGATGATCATCCCGACATTGAGGCTTTTTTTCCTGAACCCAGCAAATGAAGTTAGTTCCAAATTTGGTATCCCAATTCTGAATACATAGCAGGTTGCTGCACAGTTTCTCATAATGCTTTATTTTCCTTTTGGCAATCAGGCTTTATCTGCATAGCATTTGTTAACGTAACATTCATGGTCTTGGATTATGGTTTTCTGCTTAAAAGACTGTGAAAATTTAGCAAGTTTTCTTATGATGAATTCTGAAGGTGGGTCCAAGAGTTTCATTTTCTTCCTTTCTGAGGGTCTGTTTTACTGTTTTAGGTTCTCTCATCTTCTAATCCAATTCAGCCAATATCAGCTCAACATACTCCTGACCACCTGTGGGAAATTTCCAAGTCCTTTAGATATGAGGCATTTTCTTTCACAAGATAATTTGCAGAGATACCATGTCTTTGGGGAAGTCACAAAGATATTGAGTATAGTTCCCTGTGATATACAGTAGGTCCTTGTTGTTTATCTATTTCATTCATTTATTTATTTTTAACATGTTTATTGGAGTATAATTGCTTTACAGTGGTGTCTTAGTTTCTGCTTTATAACAAAGTGAATCCACTATACATATACATATATCCCCATATCTCCTCCCTCTTGCATGTCCCTCCCTCCCTCCCTGTCCCACCCCTCTAGGTGGTCTAAAAGCACTGAGCTGATCTCCCTGTGCTATGCGGCTTCTTCCCACTAGCTATCTATTTTACATTTGGTAGTATATATAAGTCCATGCCACTCTATCACTTCTTCCCAGCTTACCTTCTCCCTCCCCATGTCCTCAAGTCTATTCTCTACATCTGCATCTTTATTCCTGTCCTGCTCCTAGGTTCTTCATAATCTTTTTTTTTTTTTTTTGGTTCCATATATATGTGTTAGCATACGGTATTTGTTTTTCTCTTTCTGACTTACTTCACTCTGTATGACAGACTTTAGGTCCAACCACCTCATTACAAATAATTTCATTTCTTTTTATGGCTGAGTAATATTCCATTGTATATATGTGTCACATCTTTTTTATCCTTTCATCTGTTGCTGGACACTTAGGTTGCTTCCATGTCCTAGCTATTGTAAACAGACCTGCAATGAACATTTTGGTACATGACTCTTTTTGAATTATGGTTTTCTCAGGGTATATGCCCAGTAGTCAGATTGCTGGGTCATATGGTAGTTCTATTTTTAGTTTTTTAAGGAACCTCCATACTATTCTCCATAGTGGATGTATCAATTTACATTCCCACCAACAGTGCAAGAGAGTTCCCTTTTCTCCACACCCTCTCCAGCATTTATTGTTTATAGGCCATCATCAAAAGATAAATTTTTAAATAAATTAGAACACATTTAAATTTAACACTCTAATAATACTATCTCACTCACTAATATTCTAATAGCTTTCTGGAGAGGAAAAGAAAATTGTAAAATTAGTATAGTAAATTTCTGCTCCTGAAAGAGGTTTTCTTCTTATAAAGTCAGTGCTGGGCCTTCTCTGAATCACCCAAGGGAGTGGTTTGGGCAGGACTGTGATTATTATTTGTGAGTAGCTTGATATAAAAAATATTATTGATCTAAAAATATATTATTGATCTAACCCAACAGGCAGAAGTTTGCAAATGAGAACAAGAAAAATAAAGTGGCTTATTACATGTCAAAGAGTAAATTAAGAAAAAAGGGATTAGATTACTACGAACTCCAGTTGAAACCATCTCTACTACACAAAGGTGTCCTTTATGTAAGCGTGAACTGAGACATGAAAATGATGGCAACCAGCAAAGTGAAGGGCCAGAGTTGCTTTTGCAAATGTTTGTTGGAATAGACACTTAAAATCTCACATTTCTCCATGTTTCTTAAGTTTTCCTACACAAAGCTTTTAAATAAAGATGTCTCTGTAACAAAAATTGGCTAAAAATATTAACTAATTGAATTTTGGACTCTCAGAGGACGTTTAATAAGTATTCTGAGCAATGAAAAAGAGCGTATAATTTTTGCTTTGACCTATCATTCATTTTAATTTGACAAAGCCACTCTTTGGGCCTCTCACTGTTGTGGCCTCTCCCGTTGCGGAGCACAGTCTCCGGACGCGCAGGCTCAGTGGCCATGGCTCACGGGCCCAGCCGCTCCGCGGCATGTGAGATCTTCCCGGACCGGGGCACAAACCCGTGTCCCCTGCATCGGCAGGCGGACTCTCAACCACTGGGCCACCAGGGAAACCCGACAAAGCCATTCTTAACACACAACTCAGGTAATGCTGAAATGTCAATACATGTCCCTATTCAGACAGATCCTTGATGTGCAGTTAGTTCTTTCTCTACATTTCCATAAGAAAAGCCATTCAGTTTGCTAAAGTGATGACAACCAATGGAAGCTCCAGTCTTTCTACAAGTGAGAAAATCATTAGCTTTTTTCACCAAGTAATTATTGCCAATGCCTCTAGGGTGAGTAACAAATCCCCTTTCACAAAGCTATTATTAGTGCCCTTCAAATGTCAGAGACATATAAATTGAGGGATAAGGATGACATATTTCAAAGTAAACTTTCAAAGCCCTCTTTGAAAAACTTTATGTAAAATGAAAATTTCCAAAAACCTGAACTTTTATAACTCAGTAAACAGTCAACAGTCATTCCTATTAAAGTCATTCTTAAGGGAGAGTTTGATGAGTGAGAAGAGGAACATTTCTCAGAATTTCTTACTTAATATTTTGATCTCCTCCTAAGCGAGCTCACAGTAAGAAAAGCCCTGTTGCTGGTTAGTGCTTAAATAAAAGTAAGCAACATTAATAACTATAACCTGTATTGCACTCTATAATTTATGAAAAATTAGACAATTTGTCCGATTTGATATTAACAAAAAACCTGGGAACAAATCTAGCACTCTTACTACCATCTATAGATAAAGATTGGGATTGAAAATAGGTTATGTACTAACTATGCATTAAATTCTGTTTGCAACAACCTCTGGTACTGATGGGCATCTCTTGACCTGGAACAATATTTCAGTATGACATAAGACCCTACAACTTCAGGCTACAAACATTTGTTCATTTATCTTACAAAATATTTTGAAACTATGTAGCCTATCATACATTATATTTTCATCTAAAAGTTTCTATCATAAGATCAAATAACTATAATGTATATAATATCTAGCATATTATAAATATTAATATTTTAAAAGAAGAGGTTTTTTCTATTTTCAATATATTCAAAAGAACTTAAATACCATTTGGGATTTGACACATGCCTTTGTCCATTTACATATTACATAAAATAGGTCTTCATTAACATTAAAAATTTTTGTATTACTTTGGAGGTGTGGCCAAGATGACAGAGTAGGAAGACACTGAGCTCACCTTCTTCCTTGGACACACCAAAATTACAACTCTTTACTGAGCAACTATTGATGAGAATGACCTCAAGACTAGCAGAAATGATTTTCCACAAGTAATGATATAAAGAAGGAACCACAGCAAGATGGGTAGGAGGGGCAGAGATGAGGTATAGTCAAAACTCAGACCCCCAAGTAGGCAACCCACAAAGAGGAGAATAATCATAATTGCACATGTACTCCCCAAGAATCCAGGGGCCAGTATATAGTGCTCCCAAACTCAGGGGTCCTGCACTGGGAATAGGAGCCCCCAGAAACTTAGCTTTGAAGGCCAACAGAACTTGGGTACAGGAGGGCTGGAAGGCTATAAGAAACAGAGACTCTGCTCTTAAACAGTGCACACAATATCTCACATGCTTTGAGTTGCAGTGCAGAAACAGTAATTTGAAAAGAGCCTGGGTCAGAGTCATTTGGTAATCTTGGAAAGCCTCCTGGAGAGGTAGGAGGCACCTGGGACCCCTCATGGGGACACAGAGGCTGGTGATAGCCACTTTCAGGAGCTCATTCTACCACAAGGACACTGATGCTGACAAGAACAATTTTGGAATCCTCCCTCTAGCCTAGTAGTGCCCATTGGGGATTGCCTGCCCACCAGTGAGCCAGGATAAGCACTGAGATGCCCGATGACCTGCTGCCACCTGCCCCAGGTCCCTCTCACCAACAGACCACATGGTCTGGGCCACATGGCCAGCCATGGCAGGACCTGACCCTGCCCACTAGCAGGTCAGCAGCCTCTGCACAGGGCAGGGCCTGGCAACCAACTGGGCCAGGGACCAATCCTACCTACCACCATGCCTACAGTAGGGACACAAGAGAAGGGCCCATGCAGCCCACATACAAAACACCCCTAGAATATGTAGCTCTGGTGACCAGAGGGGAATTTACTGCTGGGTCCATTAGAACATTTCAGACATAAGTCTATTTCTCCTAAATCAGGACATAATCATCCTACATATACATAAAGATAAAGAAAAGAATTAGGCAAAATGAGCAACAGAGGAATATGTCTAATTTTTTCTCTGGATTCTCAAAACTCACACTAGCTACCATCAAGCTGAAACCGTTCCAGATTTCCCTAAAGCCTTTTAAGCTCAAAAATTATCTTTCAATCAATCTTCTTACCATATCATTCCAAACCCAAATTTCCTAGTGCTGATAAATTTATTCATCTTGCTTTTCTAAAACAGAAAATTATAATTTAGCTGGAATCCACATGATGTGGTAAAACATTTTGTGATACTGTTGTCAGAAGTTCTGAGTCTTAATCCTGACCTCACCACTTATTATTTCAATATATTTAAGATCTAAGAACACTAGATTCTTTATATAATAGAGATATTAATTTCTGATCACCCCTCCAACTGCAAGTTTATCAAAGTCAGTTTTAAGGCTAAAACAAACTTTATAATCCTCTGGCTAAATAGCCTCATCCTACAAATTTGGAACAAGGAGCATAAAGATGTGAGTTCACTTACACAGTCATATTGGTACTTACAGGAAATAAGAAGTGATACTGGGCACAGCTGTGTTTTCTTCAAGCCACATCTTGGATATAGTTCTGTTCTACCTGTCTTTCATTCCTCTTGAACCAGCAGGCTATCCATGGCATCATCATGATGATAGCCGAAGCTCAAGAGTTTAAGCCCAACCATTTTCAGAACCCAAAGACATGTAGGTATCAAGGCAAAGATAATAGCTCCACAACAATGATCAAGCTTGAACAGGGTGAGGCTACTTATGAATATTGATGGCATGAGAATATATAATTAGATTAATTTTACTACTCTTAAGTCTATTATTATACTCCCCAAAATAGACAGTGGTGTAGAATAGTGTCATGAAATATATCTAATACTTGTTCATTTCCTTTGATTATTGAGAGAAAAAAATCAAGGCTCAAGATGGTGTTTTTAATCTGTTCAGGCTACTATAACAGAATATCATAGACTAGGTTACTTATAACATTTCTGGGGGCTGGGAAGTCCAAGGTCTAGGTACTAGTAGTGTTTGGTAGGGACTCACTTGCTGGTTCAGAGATAGTTGTCTTCTCCCTTTAACTTCACATGATGGAAGGGACAAGGGATATTTCTGGGGTCTCTTTTATAAGGGCAATAATCCCATTTATGAGGGCTCCATCTTCATGACCTAGTCACTTCCCAAAGGCCCTACCTCCAAGTGTAATCAAGTTGGGGATTGTTTCAACATATGAATTTTGGGGGAACACTAATATTAAGTCCAGCAGGGCACAAGGTAGTGTGTTTCTTTTCTGAAAATGAAGTGCTAAAGCCAGGGGATATTGGCAGTTCAGTACAAGAGGAAACTGACCAGACAAAATAGCCAGACCCAACTTTATGTCATCAATTCAAGGGTTCAGTTCAGGGGACATAAATAGATTTTGACTCATATACCTACACTGATTGATTTGAAATGATATCATAGATTTCTGGATTGAGAAGGATTTTGTGGTTATATTTATGTTAAGTGGAAAATAAATCCATCATCAATTACTGATAGCAGTGTGGACATGGCAGCATAAGTGATGTGGGCTAGAAAGAGGCCAGGAGGCCAAATGGAAACACACTGGGTTTCAGGGAACCAAGAAAAAAGACTGAAGTGTATCAAGTCAGAAGAGGTAAAACAGAAATTGTCATCCAACATTCCCAAGAGTTACCTTTTTGAAATTTTAATTTTTAAAAAATGGCCTAGATAAGAGTTCCTGGAGATGACCAGGTAGACACATTTACATCTGAAGGGTAAAGGAAGAGAAATACAAGCTTCTCCTAGAAGGACTTTTGTTCCCTTAAAGCCATATTTTTTTTAATGCTCACAAGATTCTTACTATAAGTTTGGGGGAATGGTAAAAAGGATTAATGGGTTTTGAGTTGTTTCTAGAGCCACACTTATGGTCCTGTAAAGACTAGATTTGTAAAACAAGGACAGTTGTTTTTAATTCCTCCAAGAATCAGGTTGCTGTCTAAATGCCCAAATGATATCAAAGGACTGACATATCTATCCACCAATGTTAGAAGCAGCCTGGAGCTCTGACTGGCAGGCCAAGACTGTCCCAGCATGTGCCCCAGCCCACACCAGGTGCCCATTTGAGCCCCTCTTGCTGCAGTATTTCTCCCCACTAGGGCCATGGTGCCATTGCTAGGAAACAGTGCATACTTCGAGGGAAAATAACCAGCTCAGACATGACCCTCAGGGCTTCTGCTCCAGCACCTTGGGACCCGACCCCATCCCTGACAGAATGTTGATGGCCACTTAGCATAGGAGAAGCCTCAGCTCACACCTGGCTCTGGATTCTAACCCCTCAATCTCCAGCCCTACCTCCCACCAATGTTATACCTGCCAGCATACCCTGGGGGAAAGTTTGGTTCATGTTCACTTCAAATCCATCTTTCCTGACTAAACCACTGGGCATATGCAGACTGCACAGGGATGCTCCCTCTCGAGTACACTCCTTCAAGATCAGGAAAAGTAACTTTTTCACCTAATTTCACAGAGGGAGAGAAAGTTAAACAAAATTAAAAGACAGAAGGATTTGTTTCAAATGAAAGAACAAGAGAAAAACACAAGAAAAACAACTAATGAAACACAGAAAAATAATTGACAAGCTAACGAATTCAAAGGCTAGTAATAAGAATGCTAAAAGAACTTGGGAAAAGAATAAATGAGAACAGTGAGAATTTGAACATGGTACTAGGAACTACAAAATATAACAAAGAACCACTCAGAGTTGAAGAATACAATAACTGGAATGAAAAAAATACACTAGAAATAATTAACAGCAGACTGTGACACAGAAGAATACATAAGCAATCTGGAAGATAGAATAATGGAAATTACCTGATCAGAACAGCAAAAAGAAATTTAAAAAAATTTTTTTTTTATTTTTTTAATGAGAGTAGTTTAAGGACCCTCTGGGAAAACATTAATCATACTAATGTTAACACATCTTTGTGTGCCCAATGCACAGAGAGGCCAGACAAACTGAAACGTTGGCATTTGGAGCAGAGAAAGGTTTATTGCGGGGCCATGCAAGGAGATAGGTGGCTCATGCCCTAAAAGCCCCGAGCCCCTCAAAGGGTTTTGGTAAAGAATTTTAAAAGCCAGATGAGGGAGGGGGGTTGCAGGGTATGTGATCAGCTCATGCACAATTCTCTGATTGGCTGATAGTGATGTAACAGGGTGGTATCACAGGGGTTAACATTATCAGTCCTTAGGCTCCAGGAGGCCTGGGCCTATGTGTTCATGGTCATCAAGTAGTTAACATCTTCCATTTGGTGGGGGATTTTCACATCTGTAAAGCAACTCAGGAAATGTATATCAAATACTGTTATCTAGGAACTTCAGAGAGGTAATGGGGGAAAGCCCTGTCCCAGGAATGACCCATAGGGTCCTGCTCAGTTACAATTCCCCCATTTTCTTTGATACTCCTCAATCTTGAGGAGAACAAGGTTTGAACTAGAAAAGGAGTAAAGATTCAGATAAGGGGGTTAATCATAAATTGACAGAAGTACCCACAGGGTCCTGTTCAGTTACAAGTCCAGCAGATGTTGCTTTGAGAATGGCTAGTGGTGTCTGAGTCTGACAGCTACTCCATTTTTACTTCCAAATGCATTTCTCTCCTCAATGGCCAAAGCAGATATCATCATTAGTGATTTTAATGCTTGTCTAGATATGAGAAGATACAAAAATTTGGGCTCATAAAATCTTCTGAAAATATCTAACTATCTAAAGACCTGTTCTGCGTTTTTCCCAGAGCACAGAGTGCCTCATTCCTGATCTTCCCCCTGAATTCTTTTCAGGCAGTGTTGAAGGTCAGCAGCTGCTATGGAGAGGTACATGGAAAGTGCCAATTTTTAGTTGTCAGGGTCCCTTCATGGTCATAAATTTGACTATGGTTTTGGGGACATTGCATGACCATTTTGTTCCACAATGCTAGGAATGCTCATTCCCAGGTCTGGTGAAGATTTTATTGATAGGTCACTCAATGTGCTTATCCCTGAACTAGTCCTAATTAACAGTGCCAAAATTCTCTGGACCACCTATTTTACTAGTCTCTTGTTGCTTCTTCCCATATCTAGAGTTATGCTATTGCAATCATTGATCTCATATATCATTCATTATTTTATCAGAGGCTCAGTCACACATTTGTTAATGCAAGAAACAATTTCATAAAACAGGCAATATAGGTCATAACTTGTTGCAAATATCACCTCATTTCCACCAGACTTGGAGAGGGGATGATATGTTAATTTCTTCTTTCTTGCAGCCATTCACAAGTGGGTTGGGTCAGGATGCTCACTGTGAGTGGAACAATAGTATTTTAGTTTAACATTCAAGCATGGAGGCAGGGTTCTCTAAGATGGGCCATTACGTATACTTTAAGCTATAGGCAACATCCATTTAGTGATTAACTTGTAGCAAAAGCAATAAAATACAATGTTTAAAGTAAAAGAAAGAGATCTAACATGGAGTCAGATTTGTTATTCCCTATTACAATTCCCCACTGTCAATGTCCATTCCACAATCTTGTGGGAAAGGAGCGATGACTGCTCTTAGATACTTCCTACTGTACAGGGGCAATGAAGGGTGATTGTGGAATGGAATTGATCAGCCTTGGACAGGGAATATTCCTTAGAATCTTTAATAAATAGCACAATTCTCTTTTCTTCTTTATAATTATTTGAACCTGATGAAACCCCTTAGCCCTGTTGTTATCGAATTTATTTTTGGACTTAGGCTTTTGGTTCCAGTTCCCATTCCTATCTATTTATTTTAACTTTTTGACTGTGTCATAACTATACTTAGGGGGAAAGATTTCCTTATATCTGGAAAAACACAGATTAAAAGCCAGTAATATTTCAGGCAAAACCAAAAAATTATAACCATATTCATCAATTTACTCAGTCCTGTATAATTAATCCTTTTTACTAACAGTTTTATGAAATCAGAGTTTCCATTAGACTTTTTAAATATCTTACCTAGTTTAGCAGTATGGTTTAAAAGTTATCAAAAAACTGCTTTTGTCAAAACGTCCTTTTTATGACTCTTTTTGAAGACTTGGCAATTTCGCAAAGCATTAGCTTAGCTGCTTATGAATGATAAATGTCTTTAAAAAGGCAAGGTTAAAGATTTAATTACAATACTTCTTGACAAAGAAGCTTATCCAAGTTGTTGTGACATACAACATTTTACAGTAACAACTAAAATTATAACATTATACCAGGACATATCCAAATTTCAGAAATATTATATAATTCCTAGGGTGTCTATATTAATAACATTTATTCATACCATATAATCTAAAGAGGCTTATCACTCATTTGACAATGCTTTCCGAGTAATTTAACATACCAACAAATCTTAGTTTAATTTTTTAAATTAAACCTCAGGCACCCCTGAGGCGCCTCAGAGACCCTCTGAAGCATCCCCAAAATAGCTGAGGTCAAAGAATTTTAATTAGAATTTGATAGGAAGCTCGCCAAAAATATCAAAAATGTTTGAAAAACATTTGGTCAGGTAGAATCATAGATCATTGTGAATATTTAAAAACAAATACAGATCACTTAAAGGCAAGAAAGTTTACACAATTTCTTATCAAAGACAGCATTCTAAGTAAACTTTTCCTCTTAGCAGAGAGGAATGAAATCTAGGCCTGCACCAGTCTATTTTTAATAACAAAATCCATTTACCCAATTAAGTTTCATCTAATCGCAGCCCAACCATGCATAAAACTCCTTTTTACTCAAAATATATATCCCAATTTCCTACTGTATAGTGAAATGTTTTCTTTATTATTTTTACTAGCTTTAATTAATATTTAAATTAGAATCCTTGACTCTTAAAAACCTTAATTTTTAGTGAAAACCAAGAGGTAAGTAATTGTTACCAAAATCTTGAGAGAGTATTTTAGATAATTTTTAGAATGTTACTATTCCTATAGAGTTTACCTAAAAGCTCTTGTCTCATTTGCATTTAATTCACTCATAAAAATTTCATCATACCAAGTTATTTTTCTCGCTGACAAATTTGCAACGGATACAACAAGATTTCATTTAACTTCTATTAAACCTAGGTACAGTAAAAGTGTTATACTCAATGTTGATGACTCTAAAGACAGGTCTATATTAATTAGATCAACAAACAAACTAACCTTAATACCAGGTATTAACGTAATAGAGTATTTCCCCATTCACGTGAACTTGAAGCTCATTTTGTCTAGCTTCTTTTATATTTAATTTGTAAGCACTTAAAGTCAATTAAATAGAGCTCTTTATAAATTCAATTTTGACAATACTTTCAAAAAGTAAAGATATCTCATATGTAGAAAGTGTACACAGACTTATAAACAAACAATATTAGAGATCTCTTAGCTTCATTTAAAGAAAAACTCAATTATGAAACAGGTATTACAATATAAACTTACTAGCTTACAAAGAGCAGTTGGAATACATTAAAGTTGCTTGCTCAGATGACTAGGCTCTATTATTTGTTCTTGATGATCTCTTATGAAGCTTATGAATTAAAGTTCAACTGAGGGTGCATTCCCAGCAGTTTTGAGGGTTTTTTTTAATGTTGTTCCTGCATCCCTTTTTTTTTTTTCTTCAGTTCCATGAAACACAGATTGATTAGCTAAGCTCCAGAGACCCTAGGTAGACCATATACATCTCAAAGGCACAGTAAGAGAAATGCAAATTCCTCTTCTAACTACTTATATAAAATCTAGCCACCTTGGGCTGTTTTCAGGGAACTTTCTTTTTTCCAGTTGCCAAATATCCACCTCAGTTTAAACAAACAAATAACAGTAAGAGAAAATAATACATATCATCCACTCACAGTCACATGCCCCTCTTTCAGCAAAACCAGGAAGAGAAAAAGGGATTCAGACTCAGGTACTTAGACACTCATACACATCCACACACACACCCAAGATAAAAGTAATTGCTGGGGTGATGGTGATGGGATGAATTGGGAGATTGGGATTGACATATATACACCAATATGTATAAAATAGATAACTAATAAGAACCTGCTGTATAAAAAATAAATAAAAATTTTTAAATGAAAAAAAAAGAAATTAAAACAATCCAGGCAAGAGAAGGAAGACATTAATTTTGGCAGTTCTTAAAACACTATACCAGCTTTCCAGTGTCAGCCATTTTTAATCAACTCACTTTTTAAAATAAAAACTTCCAAATAAAACCTTTATGTCATTACCACAAATGAGAAAAATGTGTGGCTTGTCATAAATAAAAGATAACAGTATATATGTGAATCTCAATCTCCCAATTTATAAAAGAATCTAAAAAAGATTGGATATATGTATAACTGATCACTTTGTTGTACAGCAGAAACTAACACAACATTGTAAATCAACTATACTCCAATAAAAATTTAAATATATATACATATATAAAACAGTAAAAAAAAAAGAAAAAAACAATTGCAAAAGACCCACTTCGATATAATAGTTGAGCCATTGGGGGTCTTTGCTCTCCAGATATCAGCAAGTATTAAGGCATTTTCTTTCATTTAGGGAGCATAGCTAAATATCTCTTAGTTTTGCAAAAGTACCTGGGGGACTCTAAGATGGAACAGAGCTCTGCTCATCCATACTTAATTATTCACAGCCAGTGTTATCAAATATCAAGCAAACAGCAATTCAAATCAGTCTCTCAAGGTCACAGTTCCCTAGCCCCAAAAAAGGAAGTTTCCCAACCAATGCCCAATTGGAGATGAAGACAAGCAAATGACCAAGGCTAGTTCAAAAAGGGAAAATCCCAACCAACTCTCTGCCACAGATGAAACCAGTGCCATAGGAAAGAATACCCTGGTGTCATCACACACGAGCCCTTTTATTCAACAAAGACGTCTCAACTGCCAATGCAACGTCTCAACACACATACAAATGAGAAATGGAGTATCAGTAAACAAAGGATGTCACAGTCATCAGCGATTGCAGCCCTCCAATGTGAGCTGGTGAGCCCTGTGGGAACTCAGGAAGAAAAGCATACCTGCCATCTAGTAGTCATAAGATTGCAACCACACCCCAAGTTGAGCCCTGAGGAAGCTCAAGATGTGAAAACACAGAATACTGGCCCCAGATAGCTGAGGTGCATATCAAAGGAATGATTTCACTGAACCCAGACGCTTGCATCTTCCCATATATATTTTTTAAAAAAACCTAAATTCTATAACTTGGGATATCTGTTTTTTTTTTTAATTTACAATAACCTTTTGACATTCAGACTACCTGCTTTTTGTTGCAAAACTTCTATATAACCCTCACCTCCTCAGAACAGTTCTCTCAGGGTTACTTGAGGTGCTGCCTCTCAGGCTTGAAGTCCTAAAAATTCCTGCTGAATAAAACATAACTCTCAACATTTAGGTTGTGCTTATTTTTTTAGCTGACAGTTGTGGCTGACCAATGAAGGGACCAGAGCAGATTCCTCTCCTTTACCTGAACTCTATGAGGATCCAGAACCTTGGTACCAGAAGAGGCCTCTTTTGCCCATCCACCTCTTAAGGGAGTCCAGATGAATTTGGGTGACTCTCTCCTGGTTCTAGGATCTCCCATTATTGTTTGATGATCTTAAGTTTTATTCGGGGGGAATAGGTTATTCCTGAAACAGTTTCAAGAAGAAGTACCTGGCTTATACTCAGTCAAAAGGCATGGAAGATTTTGCTCAGTTTAGGCACTGAGCAGATTATCTTCAATGTAAAAGGCACTGGGAAAGCTCAGTTTATATGCTTAGTGGTTATCCTAAAGACTGGGAAGACTTTGCTCAGTTAAACACTGAGTAAGGTGAGACAGTTATTAGGGGGAAGACCAGCCTGTTATTTACCCTTGAACTGGCTACCTTAATAGAGTTTGTCAAAATAAAACTGAAATCTTTTGAGCTCCAAGGAACAAACGCTTTCCTCCTTGCCGGCAATGGCTTTCTCAGGCAACTGAGAAACTTGCAGGAGTGTTGGAGGCAAGGCCTCATGTCATGCAGCTGTCTCTATAGGGAAACCCACTCATTTAATTAACAACCTGCTCAACCAGGGACACGAATAAGAACTGATCATTCTGCTATCTGAACACTCATGCATCTTATTGGTTTGAATCACTATTAATATATATTTTATTAATGGTCAAATGATAGATCATTTTAATGTGGAGAAATTAGTAATTTGGTGAATCTAGCTCACTCTCCTTATAAACAGCTCTTTTATTGGTACCTATAAAACAAAAATCAAACTAAAGGTGGAAAAAAGAAATATATATATCTAATGGTTAACCTAAGAACTTCTTTAGTTTAAAGCAAGAAAAACTCGTTTGGGAAGCTTCATTTGTGGTCTTTGCTTCCCCTCAATGGGTCTTAAAGATGCTAATAAAAGCATTAGAATAATTAATGTTAACAGAAGGAATCCTGTAAGGAAAGTCTAAACACTATTTCCAACAAGGTAGAAATTTTAAAAGAAATTATCTCAAATGACTAAAGAAATCTTTAGATGGTTATTTAAAATGACTAAAGAAATCTTTAGATAGTTATTTAGATGGTTATTAAAAATCTTTAGATGAATAAATAAAATGGACAATTATGTGATTAAAACACAAGGTTTTGATATTACTATGCTACCTAAGGTTAAATGGGCCAAAAGGGACACCTTACCGGTCCCCAACATTAAAAGCCAAACAAGTCAGTTCTATTTACCCCAGTTTTAAAATATATATTTAAGAGACTAGAAAAAAATTTACATTAAGATACCTGACCAGCAATTATTTGGGGCAACAGTTAGACCAAAGAGCCTGAGCCAACGTCCCTCTGGGGATCCCAAAGCCTTTTATATAAAAATAGATAAAATGGGCAGGGACTAAAAAGAAAGAAAAAACTAAACTCCTCCTGTAAGATCAAAGGTTGTTGATTGGTTCCTAATGAAAACTAAAGTTAAAGGTATAAAAGTTGACAGATTTGAGATGAATGTGTATAAAATTGGGATATTTAAATGAGCTGTATACAAGATGGTTACCATCTCTTTTATTTAATTATATTGTGAGATAGGCATGCTTCACTGGGAAATACTTGCCCTGCATGGTATTAGAAGACAAGGCATACTGAATGCCCCTCAGGAAATATTAAACATACCAAAGGAAACCAATAGGGCTACCTGAACCATACAAATAAGTAAAAACTGGGAACTAACATTCAAGGGCTAATAAAAATAAAAATAGTGATTTTGCTATGGGCTTAACTTGTGAACTCAAAATGAAGGTCTTTGCTGAATGCATTATGCAGAAGGCATGATAAATTAAACTCTAAAGTTCTAGAACATAGAACTCATAAAATAAATTTCAGTTTAGTTAGAAATCTTGTCACTGATAAATTTTTTAATATTGTTTCGGTGACAAACCTGTTCTTTGGGGAACTAAAAGCAACTGTCTTTCTCTTATAAATCTCTACAAACTAGAAAGGTAAATACAGACCACAAGGACCTGAGACTGAGCCTAATTAGCTCAATCAGGCAAGACCTGAAACCAAGGAAAAAAAGACAAAGTGGTAATTTTAAAATTCAAACCACTGGGAATCTCCCTCAGCCAAACTTTACAAATAGTAAAGCCTTAGTCATCTGAGCAAGCAACTTTAATGTATTTCAACAGTTCTTTGGAAACTAGTAAGTTTATACTGTAATACCTGATTCATAACTTAAGTTTTTAAGTGAAGCCATGAAATCTCTAGTTTTGCCTGTTTATGTCTGTACATATTATACATATGAGATATCTTTACCTTTTGAAAGTATTATCAAAATTGAATTTATAAAGAGCTCTATTTAATTGACTTTAAGTGCTTATGAATTAAAGATAAAAGAAAATGACAAAAATGACTTTCAGGTTCACGTGAACTGGGAAATATTCAATATTAAGTTGATATCTGGTTTTAAAGTTTAAGTTTATTAATCTAATTAATATAGACATATCTTTAGAGTCATCAACATTAAGTAAAATACTATATTTTACCTAGGTTTAATAAAAGTCAAATAAGACCTTATTATATCTGTTACAAGGAAAATAACTTGATATGATGAGACTTCAAATGTAAAGGAGATAAGAACTTTTGGGTAAACTCTTTAAAAAATTATATTTTAGAAATGTCTACTTAAAATGATATTTCCATATATCTGGTAACTCAAAGTTCTAGACTTGTGCTAATTTAAGTGATGGAAGTTTATTGAATAACCAGATAATTTCCAAATACAAATAAGACACTGAGACATCAATTACTAAATAGAGAAACTAAAGGTATTTAGGACTATTAATGAAAATGTTTAGTGCCACCCTGAGATGTTCTCTATAAGAAAACAAACATTTTTTTAAAACTGCCACTGGTATTTATGTTCACCAATCTACAGAATGCTAATGTAAAAGACAGTTCATAATTGCTTACTTCTTAACTTTTACTAGATATTAAGGTTTTTAAGAGTTGAGAATTCTAATTTAAACATGTAATTAAATCTAATAGGAATAATCATTTCAGTGTGCAGTAGGAAAGCAAAATGTGTGTTTTCAGTTAAGAAGGTATGAAGAATGGAATTACATTTTATTGAGGAAAAATAAAGTATATCTTAGAGCTGATTGGGTTTTTGGATGGAAAAATAAAGGACAAGCTGGTATGGTTACAGAAAGTGATGAAAAGTTGTGGAAAGGAACACTGAGAAAAAGTTTTATGCATGGTCAGAATTAACTAAATTTAGATTGAAGTTAACTAAGTAAATGGATTTTGTTAAGTAAGCTAATATGAGACTGGAATTTGATTTCTCTCTCTGTTAGAGTGCTCCTTTTTGATAACAGATTGTGTGAGTTTCTGTGCCCTCAAAGTTATCCATATTTGTTGTTTTCTTTTAATCATTTGTGGCTTGGTTAAATGAATAAGTATTGTTTCACAATTACCTATGATCCCATTGTGTTTTAAAACTTTTTGATATTTTTAAAAAATTTCCCAAAAGTCAAAATCTAACTAAAGTTCTTTTAGCTTCCAGCTGACTCTGGGATGTTTGAAGGAATATCTCTGAGACATCTCAGAGAAGAATGTTAAACTAAGTTTTTTGGTATGTTTAATTACCTCAGAAACATTATCAAGTAATTGGAGATGAACCTTAGGTTATAGTGTATGGATAAATGTCATTAATATAGATATTCCAAAATTTATATGGAATTCCTAACATCTGACATGCCCTGATATAATGTTATCAGTCATAATTCTACTTATTATCCTAAAATGTTTTATGTCACAGAAATATCCAAGTTTCTTGCTAATTGCATTGTACTTGAATCTTTAACTATGTTATTTTAAGCTTTGTCCTGATGCTTTTGCAAAATGAAGATTTTCAAGAAGACTCATAAAAATAACTTCTTTAAAACAAATATAAGTTTCTGATAGTCTTTAGATAATACCACTGAAATGTATAACAAATGACAAAACTCTAATGGAAAACCTGATTACTTCATTCAGAATGACAGGAATCAATTTCATGGGACTGAATGAACTGATGAATATGATTTATAACCTTATGACTTTGGGAAATATACTAGCTTTAATCTTTGTTTTCCAAAAAAAAAACTTTTCTGTTATGCTATGACTTACAACAAATTGATAAAGTATACCCTTGTGAACAAGGATGAAACATTCATCTTTTTCTCTCTACCTGATCCTGCCAGAATATGGTTTCTCCTACTTACTCTCCTGTGGACTTGATGGTTTATTGCAACTGGATTACAACTCGTTACATTAATCATTGTTTTAATTTGCTCTTTTTTCCAAATTGTTTATGATTTGTATCTTCCTGTTGCACTATGCCTTTGTCAATGTTACTACCTACATTACTTATATCCTATTTTATAAGATTGTTATCTCTTACAGTACTCAATGTGTAACCAGGTCTCCAACAAAATTGATGAAATCTAAACATTGGAAATAGATCACATTTATGACTCTTACAGAATAATTGTAATACTCTGTTTCTAGGTATGGGAAGAAACAATAAGGGAAAATATCCCCTGGATCATAATAGACTAGTAAGACAGAGGATCCAGAGAATCTTTAATTATCAGTAGAGCCTAATCTGAAAATTAGCACCTGGAGTGGCATATTGGTCATGAAATGTCTCCCAAATATTGGTCAAATTCCTGACCAAGAGGAGGATCTGAGAAATGGAATATTTCCTGCCATATCAGTAAACAAAAGATGTTGCAGTCATCAGAGATTGCAGCCTTCCAATGTGAGCTAGTGAGCACTGAGGGAACTCAGGAAAGAAAAAATACCTGTCATCTAGCAGCCATTGGACTGCAGCCACTCCCCACAGTGAGCTCTGAGGAAACTCAGGATGTGAAAATACAAGTTACTGACCCCAGATAGCTGAGGTGCATATCAAAGGAATGATTTCAGTGATCCCAGACTCTTGCATCTTCCCATACATAAAAAAGTGCTAAATTCCTTAACTTGAGATATCTGGTTTTCTTTAATTTACAATAATCTTTTGACATTCAGACTACCTGCTCTTTGTTGCAAAACTTCTATATAACCTGGCTCCCCCACCCTCCCCACCTCCTCAGAGCAATTCTCTCAGGGTTACGTGTTATGCTTCCTGCTGGGCTTGAAGTCCTAAAAATTCCCACAGAATAAAACATAACTCTCAACTTTTAGGTTGTTCATATTTTTTTAGTTGATGCAAACATCAAACATATGGTCCCACAAATAAATAATCAGATGAGGTGTGAAAATCTTCATTTTGCAAAAGCATCAGGACAAAGCTTAAAATAACATAGTTAAAGATTCAAGTACAATGCAATTAGCAAGAAACTTGGATATTTCTGTGACATAAAACATTTTAGGATAATAAGTAGAATTATGACTGATAACATTATATCAGGGCATGTCAGATGTTAGGAATTCCATATAAATTTTGGAATATCTATATTAATGACATTTATCCATACACTATAACCTAAGGTTCATCTCCAATTACTTGATAATGTTTCTGAGGTAATTAAACATACCAAAAAACTTAGTTTAACATTCTTCTCTGAGATGTCTCAGAGATATTCCTTCAAATCAGATGATGAGCCCAGAAATGCCACTTCCATTCCCAGAAAGAGGGTCCAGAACAGCCTGTCTCCTGAAAAATAGTGGACAATGAGTGGCTCACCCCAAAATGTTACACACAAAAACACAAACAACAACTAAGCTATGGTCACACAGACAGAAAATCAGAGGAGGTATAGTCTAAAATTCCACTTCCACTCCCTAATGGAGGCCTCCAAACAGATTGGCCCAGCTCTCAAAAGAGAGTGCACTGAGTGGTTCACTTCCACAAGGGAAGCAGCCCAAATAGAGTGGAGAGAATTCCCAGCCTGTGCAAGTTAGAGTGACTCACGCACAACAAAACTGAATGTGGACTGCATCTCCAGACGTTTCTCAGCTCCAAAAAGCCTCATGCCATGTATGGCTGGCACCTGTCAGGGATAGTCCCTCTGAGATTCCTGGAGCAAAATGGGCTCCAGCAGCTGCTGGGAACTCAGGAAAGGGGCTGCTACTGGCTGGGGTCGAACTGCCATGGGCATGGACCCTAGGCTGGCTCCCCAAAATTGATAGTGCAAGTTCATGTGCCCAAAGAACAGTGAGGCCAAACAAACTGAAATGTCAGAGTTTGGAGCAGAGAAAGGGCGATGCAAGGAGATGGGTGGCTCATAACTTAAAAGCCCTGAGCTCCTCAAAAAGTTTTGGCAAAGCATTTTTAAAAGTCAGATGAGGGAGGTGGGGTTGCAGGGCATGTGATCAGTTCATGCACAATTCTCTGATTGGCTGATCGTGAGGTTACAGGATGGTGTCACAGGGGTTAATATTATTAGTCCTTAGGCTCCAGGAGGCCTGGGCCTATGTGTTCATGGTCATCAAATAGTTAACATCTTCCATTTGGTGGGGTGTTTTCACATCTGTAAAACAACTCAGGAAATGTGCAACAAATACTGTAATCTAGGTACCTCAGAGAGGAGCTAAAGCAGAGGATATGGGGGAAAGGCCTGTCCCAGGAAGGCCCCATAGGGTCCTACTCAGTTACACTAACATTCACATTATAGGGTTCCCAGAAGGAGAAGAGACAGATAAGAGTCAAAATGTATTTAATAAAATTATGTTTGAAACTTCCTGGAGCTGAAGAGATATACAGGTTTCCAGGTACAGGAAGCACAGAGTCTCAAAAAAGATGAACTCAAAGAAGCTCACACCAAGACATAGCATAATTAAAATGGCAAAAATTAAAGATAAAAAGAAAATTTCAAAAGCAGAAAGAGGAAACAGAGACTCACATGCAAAGGAACCCCTGCAAGAGTATCAGCTAATTTTTTGACAGAAAATTTGCAGGCCAAAAAGGAGTGGCATGATATAGTTAAAGTGTTCAAAGGGGAAAACATGCAACGTAACCAGCAAGGCTATCATTCAGAATTGAAGGAGGGATTTAAAAAAAATTCTTCTCAGACAAACAAAAACTAAAGGAATTAATCAGTTCTAAACCAACCTTACAAAACATGTTAAAAGAGTGTTGTTAAAGTGGAAATGAAAAGACTACAAAAAATAAGAATTTATAGGAAAGGAAAAATCCCACTAGTAAAGGCAAATGCGTAGTAAAGGCTGTAGATCAACCACTTAAGCTAGTACAAAGATGAAAATACAAAAAACTGTAAAATCAAATTATAACTACAATTAACAGTTAAGGGATAAACACCAAGATGAAAAATATGACATCAAAAACACAAAATGTGGGCTTCCCTGGTGGCGCGGTGGTTGAGAGTCCGCCTGCCGATGCAGGGGACACGGGTTCGTGCCCCAGTCCGGGAAGATCCCACATGCCACGGAGCGGCTAGGTCCGTGAGCCATGGCTGTTGAGCCTGCGCGTCCGGAGCCTGTGCTTCACAATGGGAGAGGCCACAGTGGTGAGAGGCCCGCGTACTGCAAAAAACAAAGAAAAAACAAAAAACAAACAAACAAACAAAAAACACAAAATGTGAGGAAAGGGAGTAAAAAATGTAGATCTTTTAGAATATCTGTGAACTTAAATGACTACCAGTTTAAAACAAGTAGAAATAGTTGTAGGTGAACATATATAAACTGCAGGGTAACCACACATCAAAACCCTACAATAGATACACAAAAACTCGAGAGAAAGGTTCACAAACATAACACTAAACAAACAAACAAAAAATCATCAAACCACAAGGGAAGAGAGTAAAAGAAAAAGAAAAGAACAGAGAAGAATGACAAAAGCTACCAGAAAACAAATAACAAAATGGCAATAAGAACATACCTATCAATAATCACTTTAAATGTTAATGGACTACATGTTCCTCCAAAAAAATGTAGGATGGCTGATTGGGAAAAAAAAAAAAAAAGACCCATTTATATGCTGCCTACAAAAGACTCACTTCAGAGTTAAAGAAAGATACAGACTGAAAGTGGGAAGATGGAAAAAGATATTTCACACAAATGGAAATGAAAAGAAAGTTGGGGCAACAATACTTATATCAGACATAGTAGACTTTTAAACAAAGTCTTTAACAAAAGACAAAACAGGGCACTATATAATGATAAAGGGATCAATACAAAAAGAGGATATAACATTTGTTAAAATATATGTACCTAATATAGGAACACATAAAAATATAAAGCAAATGTTAATACACATAAAGGGAGAAATTGACAATAATACAATAATAGTAGGGGACTTTAACACCTCACATCAATGGACAGATGATCAAGACCAAAAATAAATAAGGAAACAGTGGTCTTATATGGCACATTAAACCAGCGGGACTTAATAGATATCCATAAGACATTCTATCCAGAAACAGCAGACTATATGGAGTATGATCCATAAAAATATTGAATCACTATGTTGTACATTGAAACACATAATATTGTAAATCAACTATACTTCAAAAAAAATAATAAATCTCCAGAGAACTTCAATGTACAAATGTTCTGTAAAAATTATAACTTAAAAAAATAAAGTTAAAAATTTGGTATGTATATGGAAAAACTAGAATCTTAAACATTGTTGGTGGGCATGTGAAATGAATCAACTGCTTCAGAAATCTTCTAAACTGTTCAACAGTTTCTTAGATATTTATTTATTCTATGACTCAGAAACTAATTCCATTCCAAGGGAAATGAAATCATACACCCACTAAAGACTTGCACACAAGTGATCATAGCAGCTTTATTTATAATAGTCAAAGACTAGAAGCAATCCAAATGTCCATCAATAGGATATTGAATAAGCAAATAGGTACCTTTAATTCAGTGTTACTCAGCAATAAAAAGGATTATACATCATGCAAACTAACATTTATATGGCCTCTCTGACACAAGCATACATTGTTAAAACTGTTTACCTCATCTTACCCTTGTCATGCCTATTTCCCCTTTAGTCATTATGTTCCAGCCACAGTGTCCTTTTGGTTACTTATAAGACTCATAAAAATTGACAGATGAATGAGAATTTAATAGCATGGAACATGTTTCTGTACCAAGAATGCCTTCACTCATTTTCTACCATCTCTAGCCCTCCTGAAAGCCCACTCTTATCTTCTTCAATATTTTATCATGAAAATGTTAAAAAGTTGAACAATTTTACAGTAAATATATGTGTACCTATCACCTAGATTCTCTCATTAACAATTTATTATGCTTGTTTTATTACATATCTATCCATTCTTCTATTCAATGGCCCACTTTTATTCTATCAATTCCTCAGGGGAGATTTCTTTGAATTCCCAAAGCAACGACCTTACATGTTATTCTGATACCCTCTCTAACAATTTCTCATTCTTCTCCAATGACCTTTGATTTAATTCCCACAGATAACTTTGTTTAATATTTGTCTTCTCTGCAAGACCAGTGATTCTCAAAATTGAGCTTACATCAGAATCACCTGGGAGGCTTGCTAAAACACAGGTTACTGAGCCCCATCCTCCAAATTTCTGATATAAAATATCTTAATGGGGTTGCATTTCTCATTAGTTCCCATGTGATGCTCATCCCGGTGGTCCACAGACCACACTTTAAGAACAGCTGAGGTTGATTGTAAGGACCATGTCTGCAGAGATCAGGTCATTTTATTTATTGCTGATTTCCATTGACTATCACAGACACAGAGAGGGTACTCAGGACATGGTATGGATTTGATGAGTGAATAAATTTATGTATATATATTTATATATATGTTTATATATGTACTTTTACATATGCTTTTATTATATATGTATCATTTACTGTGTTATAGGAGTTCCTCATATTCATTATTGTCAGTGAAGTAGCTCCATCAATAGGTATACCCTGTTTATTTAACTTTCCCTGTTGTTAATATCATTCCTAATTATATCCTGTTACATTGATTATTATATTTTCCCAAATAGGTTTTGCTTTTCACAGAGATTCCTTAACATCAGAAAAAAAAAAAATGTAACTAACAAGGATGAGGTACTCTTTCTGATTTTATTTCTTTTCTTAGGAACCCAGGCTGTAAAATTATCATGTTGTTCTCACTTAAATAAAGTAGGAATTATTCAAAAGCATTTTATTTAAAGGAAGGAGCAAACAAACAAACAAACAAAACCTATGCATACTTTGACTAATTGCAAACAAGATAATGTTTGTGTTGGGTTTGTTGTACATGTGTGAAGGGGAGAGGTAAGACCACAGAATGTACCTTGAGCTGTCAGTGTGCATTATCCTAACTATGAAAACACCTGGTTCTAAATGACTGAAGGGATCCACTGTAACTAAAGGAACTGTCTGGCCCCAGGTCTGAGTTTTTCAGATAAAGGATGCAAAAAATATGCCCTTGAATTTAGTGTGACCTATTAAAAAACAGACTTTAATTTTTAGAGCAATTTGAGATTTACAGCAAAATTGAGAAGGCACAGAGATTTTCTCATGCCCCCACATATGCAGAGCCTCCATCATGATCCACAATCCCCTCAATAATTGAGTAATACCTTTGTTACAGTTGATGAACCTACATTGACATCACCCAAAATTCATGGTTCACATTAGGATCCACTCTTGCTCTTATACATTCTATGGGTTTGGTTAAATGTATAATGACATGTATCCATCATTATAGTATCATGCAGAGTATTTTCACTGTCCTAAAAATCCTCTGTGTTCTACCTATTCATCCCTTCCTCCCCGCCAACCCCTATTAATCACTAATCTTTTTATTGTATTAATATTTTTCCCTTTCCAGAATGTTAATCACTGATCTTTTTATTGTATTGATATTTTTCCCATTCCAGAATGTTAATCACTGATCTTTTTATTGTATTGATATTTTTCCCATTCCAGAATGTTAATCACTGATCTTTTTATTGTATTGATATTTTTCCCATTCCAGAATATTGTATTGATATTTTTCCCTTTCCAGAACATTGTAATTTTTCCCTTTCCATGCCATTTGTAACATTTTCAGATTGGCTTCTTTCAATTATTAATATACACTTAAGGTTCCTTCATGTGTTTGCATGTGTTAGTAGCTCATTCATTTATAGCATTGAATAATATTCCATTGTCTGGATGTACCACAGTTTATTTATCCATTCACCTGCTGAAGGACATCTTGATTGCTTCCAAATTTTGACAAGTTTGAATAAAGCTGCTATAAGCATATGTGTGCAAGTTTTTGTGTACACAGAAGTCTTTCATTACTTTGGGTAAATACCAAGGGGTACAATTGCTGGATTGTATGGCAAGAATATGTTTAGTTTTGTAAGAAACCATCAAACTGTCTTCCAAAGTGGCTGTACCATATTGCATTCCCACCATCAATGAATGAGAGTTTCTATTGCTCCGTATCCTCACCAGCATTTGGAGTTGTGAGTGTTCAGGATTTTAGCCATTCTAATAGGTATGTAGTTTTTCATTGTTGTTTTAATTTATAATTCCTTGATGACATATTATGTGGGGCATCTTTTCATATGCTTATTTATGATCTGCATATCATCTTTGGTGAAGTGTCTGCTAGGGTCTTTGGTCCACATTTTAATTGGATCATTTGTCTTCTCGTTGTTGTGTTTTAAATGTTCTTTGGAAAAAATTTCTTCATCAGGTATATCTTTTACAAATATTTTCTCCCAGTCTCTGGCTTGTCTTTTCATTCTCTTTACAATATCTTTCTCAGAGTACAAATTGTTTTCAATTTTAATGAAGTCTAGCTGCCTTTACATTTTTTGTTGATAGCTGGATATTATATATTGTGTAAAAGGAACTGCTGTAAATAGGCTTTTAGTGATGTGGTGGTAAGGTGTAGGGGGAGGTAAATCATTCTATAGTTCTCTGATGCCTCTGGACTGTGAACTTCATGAGTATTTCTCAGTTCCCTCTCCTTTTTGGTGGAACAGTATGGCTAGAGTGGGCTAAAGTTATATTATTTCCCTTCCTTCCTATGAAAGGCTGGAGCCAGTTGATGTTCATATTTCTCTTCCCGCAGGTCAGTTAGGCTGTTATAAAACTCCAGTAGGTTAGGCTCTAGGTAACTAGTTTCGCCTTGAAGGCAGAGCTTGTTAGGAAGAACTGAATGCTCTGGGATATTTCAAGATGGTTTATTTTACCCTCCTCCTACTGAAACCTGGAGGGAATTTTTCCTTTTGTGTTCACTATAAGAACCTAATGGAGACTCTGTAAGTAAAGCTCACAAAAGTGTGGGGTCCCCCTATGAGCGTGTGCTCACTGGAGTTTTTAACTCTCAGACTTGTTCACACTGAGCTTTACTGTAACTGTAATTGTAATTCATCACTTAAAGTTCAGATTTTCTTCCCCAGCACTGGTTGCTGTGAAGATTTTTGTTCATGGTTTTCTGCTTCAGTAAGTTGTACTTCTCTGTACTCACCTGTTTGTCTATACAATTTTGGGGAATGTGGTTTGCTTGTGACCTCACTTCTTTTACATATCTAAGAGGAGTTGTTGATTTTCCAGTTTGTTTAGTTGGGGTCACTTCCAAGCTTTTTACACACTGGACTGGAAACCAGAAGCCTGAATAAGACTTTTCAAATCTGCTTACCCTATGGTTCTTTTGCTGTGATATGGAGGTGTGAGGGAGGCATTCATTGCATAATTTCTTTGAAGTTTGGTACTTATTTCTGCCTTATTGAAATGAAAAAAATTTTCCAAAATGATTTTTATTTCCTTTACATTGCAATTAGGGAAGAAAAATCACTATAGGGGCTTCCCTGGTGGCACAGTGGTTGAGAATCTTCCTGCTAATGCAGGGTACACGGCTTCGAGCCCTGGTCTGGGAGGATCCCACATGCCGTGGAGCAACTGGGCCCGTGAGCCACAACTACTGAGCCTGTGCATCTGGAGCCTGTGCTCTGTAACAAGAGAGACCGCGATAGTGAGAGGCCCATGCACCACGATGAAGAGTGGCCCCCACTTGCCACAACTGGAGAAAGCCCTTGCACAGAAACGAAGACCCAACACAGAAAAAATAAATTAATAAAACTCCTACCCCCAACATCTAAAAAAAAAAAAATCACTATAGGCACCATTCTTACCTGATATTGGAAATTGCTCTCCTCAATTGAAAGCTTTCATGAGCCTATTTACAATGTTCTTTATTTGACACAAGATAAAATCATTCAAGTAGAAGGCACAACATTCATCCATCCATAAATTTATCCAATATCCCTTTACTGAGTACCTCTTTTTTCCCAGGTATTGTGGGAAAACAAGTTACATGAAACACTATCTTTTCTCAAAGAACTTATAGTCTAGCAAGGAATAGAATTAATAATCTCAGTGCAATGTGATGTAATCTTCAACTAAAATATGCATGAATCTTGTGCGGAAAGGTTAGTGTTTAAATGAGACTAGGGCATCAGGGGAAGCACTTACCTGAGTTTCAAAGGCAAAGTAGTTACTGTAAGAAGAGTGGCCATCGTACACCTTAAACTTACATAAGTTATATGTCAATAATATCTCAATCAAGCTGGGGGGGAAAATGGGGTGACCAAAGCAATTTTAAGTGGAGGATTGTATCTCAGAAGACAGCAGATACAAAAAGAATGAAGCTTTCCAAAGAACAAGATCCTTCAATGTAGTTAGATGCAGGATTGCTTGTACGAGACAGTTCAGAAATTATTCAGTGATCAACCAAGATCAAGTCATGATGAATTGCTGAGAAACTGACCTACCAAGTCTAACCCATGCCTACCTCTTCAGCTTATTTCACCACTTTCACCTTGTTATCTATGTTCCAGCTCCACTGGCCTTAGATCAGTCTCCTAAGTCTCTCATGCTTTCCCCTCCATCTGTACCTCTGCTCACTGCTAGAGAAGTACTTTCATGTATTCTTCTTCATCTAGGTGATGACTACTTCTCCTTCAGATCTGGCCTCCAATTATACTTTCTCAGGGGAGACCTCTCTAACCCTCCAAAGGAAATCTGTCTCTATTTTGCATCTCCTCTGTTCCCTATAATCTTCCTGCATAAACCTTGTCTTAGTTAATATTTATGAGCATGATCACGCCCCCACTCTTCTATAAGCCCAAGCAAGAAAACTGACCTATCTCTTTTATTCAATATTGTATCCCTGTTTATGAGCAGAATTTCTGGAATATAATGAGTGCTCAGCAAGTACTGAATGAAAGAAGACAAAAAATAGTATGTATTAATTTATCTATATGTTTTGCTCTGTGTGTATACAAAAGTTTTTTCACTTAATGCTAACTTAAATGCTTTGAGGTTGGTGAAATTATCCCTGTTTTAAAATTAAAATGAATTGGATTAATAGAAGTTAATTTACTTAAAATTGCAATAACTCCTCACATCATTATTCATTATATGTGTATTCTATATTTCAACTCATGCCTTCAATTCTACCCAGAAGTAAAGTAGTAATTTCATCAGACATATTGATAGGAGAAAAGAAACAAATTTTAATTCATGTGCATGGAGGTCGCATAGAAATGGCACTAAGAAGTTTCCAAAGCAGGCAGATTTTATACTTTTGACATAAAGAAACAATGTGAGAGAATTTGACAGAACAAAGAAACAGGTTCTGAGTGCCCACTTAGTGAAGAAAGTAACACAGAGTTTGGGCCTGGAATACCAAATTAAAGAGTAACAAAGTTTGTTTACATAGATTTCCCAGCCTGAATTCTCTATCTCTAGGATAAGGATGTCTGTCCTTCTGCCTGCAGATGCAGGGAATGCACATTTCACAGGACAAAGTTATTTCCTGATTTCAGGGAGATGGAAAGGAGGCTCAGAAGGTCAAAATGTCCCTCCTGCACTGTCCATTTCTTAAATAACTTTAATTCAAAATAATCAACATGTCGTTGTGTTATATTTTAGGATGGCCATCCCTGAGTCCCAACACATGTCTACCTTTAATATGAAATTAAATGGCCAAATTATAAGCTCTGGGAATACAGCAGTGAGTAATGCCAGCCAAGTTCAAGAGCCAGTTTTCATGGACCTTGTGCTCTAGTTGGAAGTTCAATTAGGCCCTAAAAAAAAAAATCTCAGCTGTAAATTGGTAAAACCACCCTTTAAATTTATTTCTGCTTGTCTCTGAAGACTTTCAAAGGCTCTATGCAGTCTTCCTAATACAGACTCCAAAATAAATATATTTTTTCTTTTGATCACATTCAGTCTAATGTAAGCCTTGGCCATTACTCCTTCCCTGAGAACCCTCTTTTCAGTTTATAAGGTGACCCAAATTTTCTTGCCTATCTTGAAATGAAAAACAGATTTCCTTTTCACCTCCTCCATTATTCCCTTGCTTTTTAGCATTTATTCTTATTTCAAAAGCAATGAACATATCCTCCTCATATTTCAATTAAACATCCCAGCTTTAGAGGGACTAATTGTGTTTTTTTGCTATAAAAGTAAGTATGTTTAACTTCCCTTATTATAGCATACAGCAGAAATGCAGTCAATTTGTCTGGTGTATTCCTCTTGTTTTGAACCTGTTTTCTAGAGATTTGGTTACTTATCCTCCGAAGTACATATTTCCTTTCCCAGAGGCTTGTCCCTCTTAACACTGTTCTTCAAATCAGATTCAGAGAAGGTGCTTCATCTTTAAATACTGTTTTACTTTTATGTACATTTATAATTCTGTTTTGATTACCTAATTCACATTTTCCTACTCAGAATTCACATCTCTTAAACATACTATTTTGTTTTAAATAATACACTTACCTATATTGCTCTTTCTTGTATTGTATTTCTCATTAACCATTGCAAGTATCATCCAGTTAGTTCCATTGTGGAAAAAATAACAAAACAAAATTAAAAAATACACCCCCTGATTTTTATGTATTTAGAATTTTTCCTAAGAGCTCGTCAGGTTAAACTGTAAAATTCTCTGGTTTTTGTTGCCTGTACTATAGTCAGCTAGGGAATGAGTCCAGAGAAGCATTCCTGTGACTTTAGGTCACCTACAGAGTTTCCTTGGTATCCCTCTTTTCTTCTCTTTTGGTATATTTCTTTGTTCCTTTTTCTAGTTATCAGTTCCTGCAAGTTTTGTTAATCTCAGATTTAAGTTTCTCAGGCATAACCCTCCTCTTCAAATTATCTTTGGTCTTTCCTGTTAAGTTCACTACTCCCACCTTCTTCTTTATTTTCTTTGTGAACTATAGTCAAGGTGGAATTTTGCACGGAAAACCTTTCCTCATCTTTCTGCTTCAGAAAGAGCCCTGCTTCTTCTAATTTTCTAGTGTACTCTTTCTCAAGACCAGCTATTATATTTTTCTCTCTCTTCAATACCTCCTGAAATTACCTTTACTTTTCTTCTATTATTAACACCAAGACCCTTCCATTCTCTTCTCCTTTAGGTCCAGTAATATTCTCTGTACAATTTGGGGAAGATGTTAAGCTTCACTTTGTGAGTCTTTTCCTCAGAGCTTTCCTTGGTGCTTTTAATAAATGTTCCTGAATCTTTTGGGTATCTATCTCTCTTTTCCACAAGGGTGACACAGCTACTCCCTTTTTTAAAGGGCACAGCTGTGTTCTTTTTCACATCACCTATTTTTAGGATTATGTAGTAAGTCACATTATATCATATTCATAGCATGTGTTTCATTAATTCCAGGAATAGCTGTTGTCTTTTAGAAAACTTAAAAATAACATTTAATAATTATTTATATATGTTATTTTATTTCATCTCAAAATATCTCTATGGTATATTAGTCATCTTATTCCACTTTATAGTTTAAAAATAGTTGCCTTTTTAACTAGAAATATTATAAAGCCAATATAAAATGATTGATCTCAAGAATTTAAATTTTTGAAAACATGTTATTTTGGTTATTCTTTGATTTATTTGACTACCTAAATGTGCCAGATAGTGTTCTATGTTGGGAGAACAAAACAATTTTTTCTGCTTAAAATGCACTCAAAATTTTATGGAGACACTGAAATATAAATAATTTTGATTCATGTGCTAAATAAAACTGTGATAAAGAATTTGGGAAAGTAGAGGAGACAAATTCACCTAGAAAATTAGAGAAAGCTTCATAGAGAAACATATTTTTTAATCTGTGTATGAAAAATATGAATATATATATGCAATATGAAAAGAAGATTAAAGAGATGTCCATGTTGCTGTAATATATACTATATGCCAAGGTAAAAGGTATAAAAGAGTATGGTAGAATTAGAGAAAGGAAACAAGTATGGATTATATGATGTGGTGAGATAGAGACAAAAATAAATGAAGAATACATTATATCTATTTTACGAGAGTTTGGGCTATAGACAAAGGTGATTGCAAATAAACCCTGGAAACTTGCTAAGTAAACATGTGGAAGGGGCAAAGTCAAGACGGCAGAGTAGGAGGACATGGATTTTGTGTCTCCTCACAAGTAGGGCACCTACTAAGAACTGGTGGGGGACTTCAGACACCTAAGGGGACAGGAGGAATCCCCGAGTTACCACGTAAGGTGTGGGAGGGACGGAGGGTGAGAAAAAAGTGGATGCAGGACAGGGCCAGAACCCCTGAAGGGGTACTGGGGAAAAGGAGACGTTCCCATGCTTGGAGGGGTCCGCACATGGAAAGGGGATCAGCAGGAATGGAGAAGGACATTTGGAGTATGAGAGGATCGGAGGGTAATGAGGCCAGAGTCTCCCCTGCCTGCTTGGGCCTGGTGCCTGCTTTGGCTACAGGCCTGAAACACCCCTGGGTGGGGGAGACCATGTGGGTCTTGGGTCTGAACCCCCCCACCTGCCAAAGCCTCTTCTGACCCGGGGTATCCCAGGCCTGAACCCTGTCACAGTGGTGCCTCCTCTGGCTGTGCAGGTCCTGGCAGACCTGTGTACCACTCCTCACCATGCCTCCACAGGCAATGTAGGTCCTGACAACACATGCGCTGCCCTGACAAAGCCTCTTCTGGCCAAGTGGGTCACAGACCTGAGGCCCACACCCACCAGGGTGCTCTCCATCTGTGTGGCAACTGGGCTGGAACCCCACCACCATCAAAGTCTCTGAGAGTCGCACAGGTCCCAGCCCTGATCCCTGCCTCTGCCAAAGCCTCCTCTGGCTGTGTGGGTCCTGGCAGCCTAAGGGCGGTCACTGATAGGGCCTCCTCTGGTCACATGGGCCCAGGCAGGCTGAACGCTACACCCATACAAGGCCTGCTCTTGCTGTGCCAGCCTCTGCAGACACTCCTGTGTAGACCTGTGCAGGCACGTGTGCTGTGGGCTAGCTTTAGGAACAGACACTGGTGAGAGGAACTCACACAGAAGTGGTGCTGACACAGCAGGTCCAGAGACCTACCTAGAGGTCTTGGAGGCCTACTGGGGAGGTGGGGGTTGGCTGTAGCTCACCATGGGGGCAAGAACACTGATAGAACAGGCACCAGGGAAATTTTTCACTTTTCAAATTTTTTAAAAATTTTTTTATCTTTTATTTTTATTTTTATATTTTTAATTATTTTATTTTATTATTATTTTTTATTTTTTTGCTATTGTGGTTCTATTTTGTTTTCTTGTTTCATTTTTAATGTTATTTTTTCTAATTTTATTTTTTAATTCTTTGTTATTGTTCTGCTCTTTTCTTTTTCTTTTTTTTTTTTTTTATTTATTTATGGCTGTTTTGGGTCTTCGTTTCTGTGCGAGGGCTTTCTCTAGTTGTGGCAAGCAGGGGCCACTCTTCATCGTGGTGTGTGGGCCTCTAATTATCACAGCCTCTCTTGTTGCAGAGCACAGACTCCAGACGTGCAGGCTCAGTAATTGTGGCTCACGGGCCCAGTTGCTCTGTGGCATGTGGGATCTTCCCAGACCACGGCTCGAACCCGTGTCCCTTGCATTGGCAGGAAGATTCTCAACCACTGCACCACCAGGGAGGACCCTGCTCTTTTCTGATTGTTTCTTATTTTTAAAATTTTCTTCACAATGCCACGTGGCTTTTGGGGTCTTTGTTCCAAGTCCAGGAGTCAGGCCTGAGCTTCTCTGGTGGGACCTCTGAGTCCAAGCTGCTGGACTAACAGAGAACTTCAGGTCCCAGGGAATATTAATCAGTGTGAGGTCTCCCAGATGTCCTTATCTCAGAACCAAGACCCAGCTCCACCCAACTGCTTGCAAACTCCAGTGCTGCACACCATAGGCCAACAAACAGCATGAGAGGAACACAGCCCCACCTATCAAAAAACTGAGATGACAAAAAAATGTTACAAATGAAGGAGCAAGGTAAAAACTGACAAGACCAAATAAATGAAGAGGAAATAGGCAACCAACTACAAAAAGAATTCAGAGTAATGATAGTAAAGATGATCCAAAATCTCATAAATAGAATGGAGGCATGGATTGAGAAAAGAGAAGAAATGTTTAACAAAGACCAAGAAGAACTAAAGAACAAACAGAGTGATGAACAATACAATATCTGAAATAAAAATACACTAGAAGGAATGAATAGCAGAATTACTGAGACAGAAGAACTAATTGAATAAGTGAGCTGGAAGACAGAATGGTGAAAATAACTGCCGAGGAGCAGAATAAAGAAAAAAGAATGAAAAGATATGAGGACAGGCTCAGAGACTTCTGGGAAACATTACGTGCACCAACATTTGAGTTATAGGGGTCCCAGAAGAAGAAGAGAAAGAGAAAGGATCTGAGAAAAATATTTGAAGAAATTATAGTGAAAAACATCTGTAACATGGGAAAGGAAATATCCACCAAAGTCCAGGAAGTGCAAAGAGTCCCATACAGGATAAATGCAAGGAGAAACATGATGAAACACATACTAATCAAACTAACAAAACATAAATTCAAATAAAATATATTAAAAGCAGCAAGGGAAAAGTAAAAACTAACATACAAGGGAGTCTCCATAAGGTTATCAGCTGATTTTTTCAGCAGAAACTCTGCAGGCCAGAAGGGAGTGGCAGGACATATTTAAAGTGGAAAATGTAGGAAAAACCTACAAACAAGGATCTACCCAGCAAGGATCTCATTCAGATTTGATGGAGAAATCAAAACCTTTACAGACAAGCAAAAGTTAAGAGAATTCAACACCACCAAACCAGCTTTACAACAACTGCTAAAGGAACTTCTCTAGGCAGGAAACAAAAGAGAAGAAAAATACCCCCAAAAACAAACCCAAGGGCTTCCCTGGTGGCGCAGTGGTTGAGAGTCCACCTGCCGATGCAGGGGACACAGGTTCGTGCCCTGGTCCGGGAGGATCCCACATGCTGCAGAGTGGCTGTGCCCGTGAGCCATGGCCACTGAGCCTGCGCATCCGGAGCCTGCACGTCCGGAGCCTGTGCTCCGCAACAGGAGAGGCCACAACAGTGAGAGGCCCGCGTACCGCAAAAAAAAAAAAAAAAAAAAAACCAAACAATTAAGAAAATGTTAATAGAAACATACATATCAATAATTACCTTAGGGTTTCCCTGGTGGCGCAGTGGTTGAGAGTACACCTGCTGATGAAGGGGACACGGGTTCATGCCCAGGTCCAGGAGGATCCCACATGCCGTGGAGCGGTTGGGCTCGTGAGCCATGGCCAGTGGGCCTGTGCGTCCAGAGCCTGTGTTTTGCAATGTGAGAGGCCACAACAGTGAGAGACCCGTGAACCACAATAATAATAATAATAATAATAATAATAATTACCTTAAATGAGAATGGATTAAATGCTCCAAACAAAATACACAGACTGGCTGCATGGATACAAAAACAAGACCAGTATATATGCTGTCTACAAGAGACCCACTTCAGACCTAGGGACCCATACACACTAAAAGTGACGGGATGGAAAAAGATACTCCATGCAAATGGAAATCAAAAGAAAGCAGGAGTAGCAATACTCATATCAGATGAAATAGACCTTAAAATAAAGACTATTACAATAGACGAGGAAGGACACTACATAATGATTAAAGGATCAATCCATGAAGGAGATATAACAATTGTAAATATTTATGCACCCAACATAGGAGCACCTCAATATATATTGTAAATGCTAACAGCCATAGAAGGGGAAATTGACAGTAACACAATAATAGTGGGGGACTGTAACACTCCACTTACACCAATGGATAGATCATTCAGACAGAAAAATAATAAGGAAACACAAGCTTTAAATGACACAATAAACCAGAGAACCCTAATTGATGTTTATAAGACATTCCATCCAAAAGCAGCAGAATACACTTTCTTCTCAAGTGCACAGAGAACATGCTCCAGGATAAATCATATCTTGGGTGGGACCCATACACACTAAAAGTGACGGGATGGAAAAAGATACTCCATGCAAATGGAAATCAAAAGAAAGCAGGAGTAGCAATACTCATATCAGATGAAATAGACCTTAAAATAAAGACTATTACAATAGACGAGGAAGGACACTACATAATGATTAAAGGATCAATCCATGAAGGAGATATAACAATTGTAAATATTTATGCACCCAACATAGGAGCACCTCAATATATATTGTAAATGCTAACAGCCATAGAAGGGGAAATTGACAGTAACACAATAATAGTGGGGGACTGTAACACTCCACTTACACCAATGGATAGATCATTCAGACAGAAAAATAATAAGGAAACACAAGCTTTAAATGACACAATAAACCAGAGAACCCTAATTGATGTTTATAAGACATTCCATCCAAAAGCAGCAGAATACACTTTCTTCTCAAGTGCACAGAGAACATGCTCCAGGATAAATCATATCTTGGGTCACAAATCAAGCCTCGGTAAATTTAAGAAAATTGAAATAATATCAAACATCTTTTCCAACCACAATACTATGAGATTAGAAATCAATTACAGGGGAAAAAAAACAGTAAAAAACACAAACACATGGAAGCTAAACAATACACTACTAAATACCAAGAGATCACTGAATAAATCAAAGAGGACAAAAACAAAATACAAAGAAACAAATGAGAATGAAAACACAATAACCCAAAACTTATGGGAAGCAGCAAAAGCAGTTCTAAGAGGGAAGTTTATAGCAATACAGTTTTACCTCAAGAAACAAGAAAAAATCTCAAATAAACAGCCTAACGTTACACCTAAAGCAACTAGAGAAAGAAGAACAACAAAATCTAAAGTTAGAAGAAGGAAAGAAATCATAAAAATCAAAGCAAAAGTAAATGAAATAGAAATGAAGAAAATAATAGCAAAAATCAATGGAAGTAAAAGTTTGTTTTTTGAAAAGATAAAACTGGTAAACCTTTAGCCAGACTTATCAAGAAAAAAGAGAGAATTCAAATCAATAAAATTAGAAGTGAAATAGGAGAAATTACAACTGACACCACAGAAGTACAAAGTTCATAAGAGACTATGAGAAAAGTCAACCTTCCAATACTGAACCAGGAAGAAATAGAAAATATGAACAGATCAATCACAAGTAATGAAATTGAAACTGTATTTTAAAAATTTCCAACAAACTAAAGTCCAGGACCATATGGCTTCACAGGTGAATTCTATCAAATATTTAGAGAAGAGCTAACAAAAATCCATCCCAAACTCTTCCAAAAAATTGCAGGGAAAGCTGCCAAGCTCATTCTATGAGGCCACCATCACCCTGATACCAAAACCAAAGATATCAAAAAATAAAATAAAATTACAGACCAATATAACTAATGAACATAGACACAAAAACCCTCAACAGAATATTAGCACACTGAATCCAACAACATATTAAAAAGATTGTGAAACATGGTCAAGTGAGATTTACCCCAGGGAGGGAAGGATTCTTCAAAATCTATCAATCAATGTAATATATTATATTAACAGATTAAAGAATAAAAACCATATGAACAACACAATAGATGCAGAAAAACCTTTGAAAAAATTCTACATATATTTATGATAAAAACTCTCCAGAAAGTGGGCATAGAGGGAACCTACCTCAACATAATAAAAGCCATATATGACAAACCCACAGCCAACATAATTCTCAATGGTGAAAATTGAAAGCATTTCCTCTAAGATCAGGAACAAGACAAGGATGTCCACTCTCACCACTATTATTCAACATAGTTTTGGAAGTCCTAGGCATGGCAATCAGAGAAGAAAAAGAAACAAAAGAAATCCAAATTAGAAAAGAGGAAGTAAAACTGTCACTGTTTGCAGATGACATGATACTATACATAGAGAATCCTAAAGATGCCACCAGAAAACTACTAGAGCTAATCAATGAATTTGGTAAAGTTGTAGAATAAAAATTAATGAACAGAAATCTCTTGCATTCCTATACACTAACAATGAAAGATTAGAAAGAGAAATTAATGAAACAATCCCATTTACCATTGCAACAAAAAGAATAAAATACCTAAGAATAAACCTACCTAAGGAGAGAAAAGGCCTGTACTCAGAAATCTGTAAGACACTGGTGAAAAAAATCAAAGATGACAAAAACAAATTGAGAGATATACCATGTTCTTGGATTGGAAGAATCAATATTTTGAAAATGACTATACTACACAAAGCAATCTACAGATTCAATGTAATCCCTATCAAATTACCAATGGCAGTTTTAACAGAATTAGAAAAAAATTTTTTAATTTGTATGGAAACACAAAACCCCGAATAGCCAAAGCAACCTTGAGAAAGAAGAACAAAGCAGGAAGAATCAGGCTCCCTGACTTAAGACTATACTGTAAAGCTACAGTAATCAAGACAGTATGGTACTGGCACAAAAAGAGACATATAGATCAATGGAACAGCATAGAAAGTCCAGAGATAAGCCCACCCACCTATGGTCACCTAATCTATGACAAAGGAGGCAAGAATATACAATGGAGAAAAGACAGCCTGTTCAATAAGTGGTGCTGGGAAAACTGGACAGCTACATGTAAAAGAATGACATTAGAACACTCCCTAACACCATACACAAAAATAATCTCAAAAAACTCTACATGTAAGACCAGACACTATAAAACTCTTAGAGAAAAACATAAGAAGAACACTCTTTGACATAATTCATAGCAAGATCTTTTTTGACCCTCCTCCTAGAGTAAAGAAAACAAAAACAAAAATAAACAAATGGGACCTAATTAAACTTAAAAGCTTTTGCACAGCAAAGGAAACCATCAACAAAACAAAAGTTTAACCCTCAGAAAGGGGGAAAATGTCTGCAAATGAAACAACCAAGGGATTCATCTCCAAAATATACAAGCAGTTTATGTAGCTCAATATAAAAAAAACCCAAATAACCCAATCAGAAAATGGGGGGAAGATCTAAAAAGACATTTCTCCATAGAAGACAAACAGATGGCCATAAAGCACATGAAGAGATGCTCAACATGACTATTAGGCAAATGCATATCACAACTACAAGTTATCACCTCACACTCTTCAGAATGGCCATCATTAAATATCTACAAACATTAAATGCTGGAGAGGGTGTGGAGAAAAGGGAACCCTCTTGCACTGTTGGTGGGAATGTAAATCGATACAGCCACTGTGGAGCACAGTATGGAGGTTTCTTTAAAAACTAACAATAGAACTACTATATGACCCAGCAATCCCACTCCTGGGTCTATACCCAGAGAAAGCCTTTATTCAAAGATACACATGCACCCCAATGCTCATTGCAGCACTATTACAATAGCCAGGACATGGAAGCAACATAAATATCCATCAACATAAGAATGGATAAAGAAGCTGTGGTACATATATACAATGGAATATTATGCAGCTATAAAAAGGAATGAAATTGGGTCATTTGTAGAGACATGGATGGACCTAAAAAGTGTCATACAGAGTGAAGTAAGTCAGAAAGAGTAAAACAGCTCAGTGCTCTGTGGTGACCTAGATGGGTAGGATGGGTGGGTGGGAGGGAGGTCCAAGAGGGAGGGGACATATGTATACATACAGCTGATCCACTTTGTGCAGCAGAAACTAACACAACACTATAAAGCAACTATACCCCAATTTTTTAAAAAAATGTAGAAGTGTATTTGTTGGATTTGTTACATTTGACTAAGTGTTCTAGATTAGTGGTGGGGGAAGATCTTTTGCTCTGCACAATTATGTTGGGGCTCAGACTAAAATAGGTTCTGCCAATCTTCAGCTTCCTGGACATTGACACCTACCCAGCAGAGGGAGAATAAAAGAGACAGTAAAAGATTAGTACATAATGTTTTTATGAGCCAGTCCTAGGTGTAGGGCACTTTACTTCTATCCATATTCTAAAGGTTAAAATACAAGACTATATATCAGCACTGAGCTGAGCTCCCTGTACTTTACAGCAGGTTCCCCCTAGCTATCTATTTTATACATGGTAGTGTATATATGTCAATCCTAATTTCCCAATTCATTCCACCCCCTTCCACCCATGTTGACATGTCCATTCTCTACATCTACATTTCTATTCCTGCCCTGAAAATAGGTTCATCTGTACCACTTTTCTAGATTCCACATACATACATTAATATACGATATTTGTTTTAAATAATTGAACAAAGAAAAATGAGTCAAAAGAGGGCAATGACTGTCACAAAAATAGGAAGAAAACTGAGAGTAAAGCTACCAAAGCCAAGGGAAAAGATGTTTTCAAGGGGGATTTATTCAATAGCATAATATGCAATAGAAAATCCAGAAAAGGATACGTTAATGAGTTCAATAATTAGAGGTTGTTAATAGCCTATTAAAAAACAGTTTCAACTAAGTCATTGGAATAAAGGCTAAAATGCAGTGGTTTAAAAAAAGAATAGGAGAGGGGTTTCCCTGGTGGCGCAGTGGTTGAGAGTCTGCCTGCCGTTACAGGGGATACGGGTTCGTGCCCTGGTCCAGGAAGATCCCACATGCTGCGGAGCGGCTAGGCCCGTGAGCCATGACCGCTGAGCCTGTGCTTCTGGAGCCTGTGCTCCACAAAGGGAGAGGCCACAACAGTGAGAGGCCCAAGTACCGCAAAAAAAAAAAAAAAAGAATAGGAGAGAAATATATAGAAACTGTTGACTGAAAAAAAATTCACAGCCTAAAATGAGAATTATGTTTTATTCGGTGGATTTTCTGAGGACTTCCCCCCAGATTGCCGAGGCAAGGGAGGTGCCAGAATATATAGGAGTTTGTAACAAAAATCAAGTAGTGGGAACATCAAAAGATTACTGTTAAAGAAAACCAGACATCTCAAGTTAATGAATTTAGCACTTTTCTATGTATGGGAAGATGCAAGAGTTTGCTCTCATTGAAATAATTCCTTTGATATGCACCTTAACTATCTAGGGCCAGTATCCTGCTTTTCTACATCCTGAAACCCCATAGGATGCACAGTTGTGGGTGGATACAATGGTTGTTGGCTGCAACATCCTTGTTTACTGACATGCAGGCAACGTTTTTCATCCACAAAAAAAGTATTGACTTTCAAGGAACCTGGAAAGAAAAGGAAAGAGAGAGATAGAATAACTTTAGGGAGAACCGGGTTGAGACAAGGTTTTATTCTGATTTTGTAAAGGATAGCAGATATTTGAACACATCTGTAGGACCCCAGGAAGAAGCCAATGCAGGAGTTCTGAAATATCTAACAGACAGTATAATTGATGGAGTAATGCTTAAGAAAGGAAAAGTTGAAAACATAGATAGGGCATCAGCTTTAGAAAGAAAATGTCAATATCTTCTTTTGGAGAGGCAAGAAGAAAGAAAAGTTTAAAGGATATATGCATTTCAGACCAGAGGGAATATGATTCAGAAACTCAAGTTCTATAGGTATTTTCCCAAAGAAGTAGGAGGCAAAATCTTCTGATGAGAGTGAAGAAGGTGTGAGAGGAGAGTTGATGGCTGGGTAAAACAGAAAATGTTTAAAAGATTCATAGTGAAGAGCAGAAGGAGGAAACCAAGGTCTAGTGAGAGAGTTTCCAGACATCATTGGAGGCCCACCCAGAACAGAAGTTACATTATGTCATGTATCTTGAGACCAAATCCTCCGTTTAAGGCTACCCTTTTCAGTGTCCCCTCTTCCAGAGACTGTATGGGTCTTCTGTAACTTCATTTCATACACAGTTCTTTATGAGATCCTTTTGGAAGACAAAAAAATTTGATTACCATAATCAGCCAAACAATCAAGTTTGTTTTAATTGAACTATAGTCATTTACAATATTATATTAACTTCAGGTGTACAACATAGCCATTCAATATTTTTATAGATTATATTCCATTTTGTTATTATAATGGCTATATTTCCCCATGTTGCATAATATTATACATCCTTGTATTTATTTATTTTGTACCTAGTAATTTGTATCTCTTAACCTGCTTCCCTTATCTTTCCCCTCCTCCCACCACTTTCCACCCCTGGTAACCACTAATTTCTTTTCTGTATCTATGAGTCTGTTTCTGTTTTGTTATATTCATTAATTTAATTTATTTTTTAAATTCTACATATAAGTGAAAACATATAGTATTTGTCTTTATCTGACTTATTTCACTTAGCATAACACCCTTCTGGTCCATCCATGTTGTTGCAAATGGCAGAATTAAATTCTTTTTATGGCTGAGTAATATTCCATTGTGGGGTGTGTGTGCATGTGTGTGCGTACATATGCATGCACGTGTGTGTATCACATCTTCTTTATACATTTATCTGTTGATGAGCACATAGGTTGCTTCCATACCTTGGCTAATGTAAATAATGCTGCAATGAACGTTGGGTGCATGTAGCTTTTAAAATTAGTGGTTTCACTTTCTTCAGATATATACCCAGTAATGGAATTGCTAAATCATATGGTAGTTCTATCTTTAGTTTTTGAGGAACCTCCATACTGTTTTTCATAAAGGCAGCACTAATTTACAACCCTCCCCCACCCATCAGTGTATTAGAGTTCGCTTTTCTCCACATTCTCACCAACATTTGTTATTTGTAATCTTTCTGATGATAGCCTTTTTGACATGTGTGAGGTGATACCTCATTGCAGTTTTGTTTTTCATTTCTCTGGTGATTAGCAATGTTGAGCATTTTTTCATGTATCTGTTGACCATCTGTATATCTTCTTTGCAAAAAATGTCTACTCAGGTCTTTTGCCCATTTTTTAAAGTGGGTTATTTGTTTTTTGATATTGAGTTGTATGAACTGCTTATATATTTTGGATATTAACCCCTATCAGTCATATCATTTGCAAATATTTTCTCCCATTCACTAGGTTGTATTTCTGTTTTGTTGATAGTTTCCTTTGTCATGAAAAAGCTTATTTAATTAGATTACATTTATTTTTGCTTTTATTTCTTTTACCTTAGGAAACAAATACCCCCAAAATATTGCTATGATCTATGTCAATGAGTGTTCTATGTTTTCTTCTAGATGATTTCAGCTCTTACATTTAGGTCTTTAATCCATTTTGAGTTTATTTTTGTATATGGTATGTGGAAATGTTCTAATCTCATTCTTTTACAAGTAGCTTTCCAATTTCCCCAGCACCACTTATTGAAGAGACTGTCTTTTCTACATTGTATATTCATGCCTATTTTGTTTTAGATTAATTGACCTTCAGTGTGTGGGTTTATTTCTGTGCTCTGTATTCTCTTCCATTGATCTATGTGGCTATTTTCATGCCAGTACCCTGCTGTTTTGATGACAGTAGCTTTGTAGATCCAGGTTGGTGCTGCATCTTCTATCTGGGGCATTGCTAGTCTCATGTCAGAGGAAACAAAGAGTGTAGCAAAGCATCCTCTGCCTCATAACTTCTACCTAGAATTGACACATAATACTTACATTTACATTATCTGTCTAAAGTAAAAGTACCATGACTATTTCTGATGTTAATACATCCCAGAAAGGGATGTATAATCCTGCAACAAAAAGGAGTGGCAAATAATTTGAACATATCTATAATCCATGTCAAAGACATATTGATCTTGTGTGACCTGTTGATACTATCTCCAAGTATCTTTCCAAAAAATTACTTCTCTACATTCCCATTGCCCACACTGTTGTCCAAACCACTCTTATGGCTCATTTGGTTTGCTGCAAGAAAGTTCATAATAGATCTATCTACATCCACTTGGGCTCCCTGGCAGCAGGTAGAATTTTCAACAAAAATCTGAGCATGCCACATACATTTTCTTCCTACCAAATCAATTACTATCCACCAGCCTCTGTATTTAAACCCCCTTAATGGCTTCTCATTGTATTTAAGTTAAAATGCAACCTTTACATGTGGTCCAAAAGGCCTTGCATAACTTAGCTTCTTTCTATCATTTCAGACTCACTCTAACTACTCTGGTTCTCATTGACCAGCCTTGTGTCTCTCTCGGTCCCTTGAATGCATCAGTCTATTCAGAGGACAATAGACTTTGTACAGGCTGTTTCTGTGGTCTGAAATATCCTTTCTTCCGCTTTCACCTGGCTCAATTTAACATCTATGTTAGAGCTCCCCTACTCCCCTTCTTCTTAATAATAACATATTTTTCTTATATTCACATCAGTTATTATGACTTGTAGTTATATATTTATTCACATGATTATTTTTTCCCCTTCATGGACAACAGAATTGAGTTAATTATACTACTCAGTTCAGGAGTATAATTATCTATGGTCCATGTCAGATGATTCTTTTGTGTTACATTCACCCTTCATTATTTTTATCACTCCTTTCCCCTCCTTGACCATAGACATTCACTCTAGTCCATTTAAAGGGTGTTGCTCCAATTTTCACCATACATATTAATACACACATGGAGAGAGCACATTAGGTGTATTCTGATTCTTGCTTTCCTCATTCAGTGTTAAATATCTGAGCTCTATATATGTTGCCACGTGACTATCAAACTTATTACTTCTGGCTAACCTGTAGTATTATTACCACTTTAGAGATGAAGAAATCAAATCAAGGCTGAGTAGTATTTTTAGTTTTCACAGGTGGAGCTTTGTAGGTTTATGAATGGAATCTAGGCTTATTTCACTCCAATAATAGTACTTCCCTTTCTATCGTCATCTTTTCTGTCACCATATCCTTATCAAAGATACAGAAATTATTCTGAAATTTGATATCACAAAGGTCAGATGACTTGCCTAAATGGTAGAGTCAGCCTTGATGTAATAGAGAAGAAGAAAGCTGACTCCATATTTGATCTATTCCTTTAGCTCTAACCTGTGTGCCTGTTGCCTGTGTTGGGTCATGCTGACTCTGTACCTTTGTAAAAGAATGTTCCCTATAGCCTAAAATATACATAATAGACCCTTCTCAAGGCTCTCTCCCAGGTATGACATTTAAAGGTGTAACACTTTTCATTCATGTAGAGATAAAAAGTTGCAGAACAGAGAATAACATTCATCTTGTTGGAGGTCTACAGGAACAGCATGACTAGACCTTCCTGGACAGCTGCAAGAACAAAGGGTTATCACATCCCCTCCAGGATCTGACTGGCACCAAATTGTTTGCAACAACCAGCCACACTCCCTCTTCTTTTACTCTAAAAGAAATATGAATTCTAACTTCGGTAAGATAGTTCTTTGAGACTCTTGTCCACCATCTTCTTGTCCTGCTGGCTTTCCAACTAAAGCCGCTATTCCTCACCCCAACACATCATCTCTCAATTTATTGGCCTGTTACGTGGCAAGGGTAAGAGCTCGGATTTGGTAACATTAACATCCACTTCCCTCTCATTCTTATACCATGCCATCTGATTACTTGCATATGGTGAGTGCTCCCTAAACACACTGATTGAATTCAAGTTCGAATTTCCCGCTCTGATTTTAGAATACAGATTTCTTTTTCCCCTCCTGAAGCCAACTGCAGAAACTTACTCAAAACTCCAAGCCCTGTGCCAGCTTTTAGCTTTGTACAAAGCTTTTCTGGTTTCCCAGCCTCTAAGCCAGCTATTTGGAGTTGGCAAAGCTGTTTATTTTCAATCCTCCATGGTCAATAGATCAAGTAGAAACATGATCTACTTGATAGATCAAGTAGAACTCAATGAAGTTCTGGGAAGCCTGCACCTCAAGAGCATCAACATGATACATTTCTGTGTACAGGAAGATTTACTCTTGGAACCTAAGCAAACAGGAATTCCTGGTTTTGATTCAGAATGATTATTAGGGTTGTTAAACTCCACACTTGCTCAGGGAGTGAGGAAGCTGTGCAAACATCCATCTTGGTTAAAATAGTCTTTTGTAACATGTAGAGTACTAATGGGCTTGAGACATAACTGGCATAACGAAACAACTTACAGGGACTGAAGCTGAGATTCTCAAATGATAGGTGAGAGACGCCATGACTGTTACTCCCTCGACAATTATTTATTGACTATCTACTATGAGGCAGGCACTGTGTTAGAGATGAGTGATGCTCAGGATGGAATACAGAGTTCTCTGTGCTCAGCATAGTCATAGTCCAGTAGGATAAATAAGTAAATCAAGTGAAGGAAGAAAAAAAACCTGGCAATGCTGTGAAATTGCCTCCAACGTCTAAGGTCTAAGTCTTACCTGAAGGTAAACCTCATAGTGAGATAAAGAACAAAGTTGCTATTTCTGGGAGCTATTTAAATATGTTTTTGAACACCTCAACATGTCAAGTGGAAGCAGATCATATGGCTGAAGCAGGCGTGGGACTGGGATTTAAGGGTGATGCTGTCGAGATTAGACATTCTGGAAATTAATCACAAAGGGTGTCAGAAAACACAAGACTTCCTTTCATCAATTATTTTATCACCTATAAAACTAAAATACTGTGTTACTCTTTCTGCAGCTTAGCAAGCCACATGAGATGACTCATTAAGGAGTATTACATAAACCTAAGATTTTACATACGTATATATATATATATATATATATATATATATATTTCATTATTATTCTGACACCTGGTTTCCATTAGATGTTCTCTGAGTAGTTTTTCCTTCGACTCTATCCACCTAAGATTTTACATACGTGTATATATATATATATATATATATATATATTTCATTATTATTCTGACACCTGGTTTCCATTAGATGTTCTCTGAGTAGTTTTTCCTTCGACTCTATCCTCTTTCTAAATACTTCAGTGTCACTCACTGCTTCTCCTCTGTCCCCACCCTCTTTTTGTACTAGTTTTTAATTATTTACTAGATAGAGAAGATGAAGTTTTGAAATTAGGGATATAATATAGGTTTTTACTAGATAACTGTAACATAGTCATCCTAGCAATTTATTTTATAATGAAATGCATTTTAGAGACATAATATACCTTTCAGGCTTTAAGATTTATACTCTTTTGATTATTACATTTTAAGCACTATTCTCAGCCTCCTTAGAACACGTAGCTTCCACTTCTAGGGAAATATAAATATTGTTATGTCTAATAAGGGCTACTATCTATGGCTGCATATTACTTTGGGGTTGCTATTCACAATCAATTCACATCATAGTCTAGTGAAAGACACCTTGCACTCATGCAGTGCACAACTTGGGAAGCTATGCATGATAGAAATGTCTAGGCTTACTCAAATATTTTAGTAAAACCCTGCTATAAAATTAAGATTGAACATGATGATATCTAAGCCAATTCCTGATGTCTCAAGCCAGACAAGAAGTAAGTAGCAGTGAGATAAAGTCAGTGGTTAGATTTTGGCTTTGAGAAAGTGAAATGGCATAAGTGAAGTGACTAAGTGGTAAGCAGAATATTACACTCAGCAGAAGTATTTGCAAACTATTGCTCTCATTGAATTACTCTTCTCTGTCTTTCTCACTAGACTGGTCACATTGAGAGCAGAACACTTTACTCCTTGTCCTACAATCTTGCCCTCTGCCTAGCTCTTCCCTCTAAGAGATTAATGATAAACATTGACATAGTAAGCATCTGAGAAGTCCTACAGTGATTAAACTGGTCTCATTCTGCTTAAGTCACTTTTTCCAGACTAATAGGACCACAGAAACACTTCTTCACAGAACATGTATTAATATCTCACAAAACCTCAAAGGAATAGCCTAGACAACACTACTCCAAGTGCTACTCTATTTGCTGCAAGTGCACTATAAATTCCTACAACTAGATCCCATTGGTGTGCATAGATGTAGACATGTAGTTGCTAAGAATAATGATGTTTGTTTACCTCATGCACCAGAACACCAAGTAACTGGCAAAATAATCACGTCAACATTGCAGAAAGGGGCTGGAAATCTCCCTACCTGCTCTCCCATTCTCCCCCATCTCATTCTGAATCAGGCTTCAGGCCAAAATCACTCCACCCGGGGCTGCACTTATACTAAATGACAGAATATGAGAGTTTAGACTGCTCTTAAAAGGGTTAGAAGTGGACAGAGAGAGTGAGATAGTTACACATTTCACTGCATTTTCATCCTCTGGTAACTATTATTTGTCATTTAGCCATTTTTTTTCATTTTCTCTAGTTCACTTTGCCTGTTCTCCTATACCCAGTTAAACCTGCTATTTAATACCAGCCTTTCTAACTCTCATTCTTAAGGGTCTTACTTCAGTCCCATTACCAAGCTACTTGTGTTCCTCCTCCAAGGCTAAAACAGTCTCTTCAAACAATGATATATATCATTATCTAGTCCCAGACCTTGACTGATACTTTGTTATGCCTCTCACCTGTTTGAAATCACCAATGTTTTTCATGGAGTTGTGAGGTTTTTTTTCTCCCTCCCAATCAAAAGATGTCAGAAAAAAATCAGGAAAAATGACTTTCTCTCGAGCCTGGCATGCCAATAACCCTGTAGCATCTTAAAGAAACAAAACCTGCTCATGTCACTATCTCCTTTAACATTCTTCAAAAACTTTCCAGGGTATAAAGAGCTAATAGTAATGTTATGTTAACCTTTATTGTAAACTCACATGTGTGAAGCTCTGTACTAAATGCTTTAATTCTAAACCTCACAGCAACTCTACAAAATATTAACCCAATTTTATAGGTGGACAAGCTAAGGTTTAGGCTTTCCTACAGCTACAAGCTGGTACATATGTATCTAACATGCAAACCCAGCATTCTGACTATCAACTGTTCTTAACCACTTAGAAATACTGTGTTAAGTATGGATGAAGTACTAATTCCTTCCTTAACATATTAAGACCCTTTCAATTTAGGTACCAAATTACCTTGAACATACTTTCCAATTGCTCTTCATATTGCAGCCTACATTTATTCATCACCAAATATAGACTGAGCACATACTATATGCCAGAAACTAGGCTAAATATTATTACAATAGCCATTGTAATCTGCTTATACACAATGAAATACATTTGTTCTGTGCTTGACTGTGATTATACATGTATAGTAAAATTCTGCCTGTGATGACCTTATTTTTCTTCCTTTCACCCACTCCTTCTGGAAGAGTTTCTATATACCTTTCAAGACTCAATTAAAATGTTATTTTCTCCATGCAGCCTTCTGCAGCAGTTCTAGATGCAATGTCTCCTAGGGTATCATTGCAGTTGGTACCCACCTCCTATACTCCTTAAGGATCTATCTATCTATCTATCTATCTATCTATCTATCTATCTATCTATCTACCTCTCTACCTGTCTTCTGCTCTAGAATGTAAAGAGCTTAAGCCATGTCATGCTGATATTTCTACTTCCTTGAAGAATATCTGACAATAAATATTCTGGAACAGAATCAGTCTGCTATTCTAAGGTCTGAGACAACTTACAACTTTGCTTGTATTTGCAAACATCCTTTACTCTAGTACATTTTTAAGAGATTTAGTCGATAGGAACCCATCTTCAAGGGTCTTCCAGTCTAATGAGAACAGTCAAGCAAACTATTAATTGCCACAATAGAGAGATAAATATCATGGTAAAGGAGAATGGAAGAGGAAGTCATGAATATCTTCTGGAGGAATCTGAAAATGCTTCTTAAAGAAAATGATAAACTGTGCTAAGACACAGATGGTAAGTAGGTATAACTAGGTCAACAATAGGGTGAGCACCTTTTAGGCACACAAATATCTAGAGACATATGTCAACAAGGTCTATTAAGAATCCAAGAAGTTCAAAATTATGGGAATGAAGGTATTTAGAGGAGAGTAAAATGAAATAGGGTTAAAGTTCAAAAAGAAATTATAAAGAGTCTGACATTCCATGCAAAGGAGTTTTGTTTACTCCACTAAAGTAATGAAAGCATTTTACATTTCAGATGGAGTAATCAGATGTTCAGTCATAAAGATAAGTCTCACAATAATGTGAAGGATAGAATTTTCATAATAGATTGAGTTTAGCACCTAGAAGACTGTCATCACCCCTCTCCTATATGCACATACAGTTGATTTAAAGCGGTAGAGAAGGCTCTTATGTCAAGAAACACAAAGCCCATGGCCCTTCCCTTGAATGATACTTCTCTGTGAGTTTTTTGTTCCAAGCCAGTCTCCTATTTGCTCTGCAGTCTCCTCACTTGTTTTGCTTCCCAAGGAAACTTTGGGTTTTCTTATGCACACCTTCTATATAAGGAAAGCCTAACCATCCTTACCTGGGTCCCTGAAGATTTCAAATATTTCCAATCTCAGAACAAAAATATCAATTTCCTATTCTAAGACATTCTTTACTCTTTAAGATGAAGGTTAATTTTGCTTGTAAGTGACAGGAAACTGATTAAATTAGCTTGTGTGAAAAGTGAATTCATTTGCTTATATAATTAGAAAGTCCCAGAGGGCTGAATATGGCCAGGTAAAAATAGAACAAGGGCCTCAAATTGCCAACAGGGCTCTCTCTCCACCTCTTGGCTCGACAATTGTCCCACCTTATTTTTACATAATTTATTCATATGGTAGCAAAAGTGGTGACTAGCAGCTCTATGTTTACATATTCCTCACAGTCTTCATCACAGAGGGACATGTATGACCTTCTCCCCATAAGCTTCAGTACCAAACCTCCACAATGGTGTTTTTCAGCATTGTTTGGATTTATGTATCGATTCTGAACCAGTCTCTGTGTCCAGAGGGATATAATGTATCACGATTGGCCTGTGGGCAGTGACTTGATGAAGTGGGCTTATATCAACTTGACAGAGCCAATACTATAATTTTCTCCACAACTCCACAGTTAGTGATGTCATGTTGGGAGCTTAAAGTCAGACAATCATCTTGATTGTTCCCGTAGCTGATCTGACTCAGGGACCTTCCTGATGTGTGCATGCATCCTTCAGCCAAGATGAATTCCAGTGTGAGGTTTCTGGAAGGTTGACAGAACATATCACAGAAGATATTATGGGCTAGCACCCCCTCTCTTTTTTACCTCTGTGGAGGATTTCTGTGCATGTGAAGTCGGGGAGGTCTCCTTGATCTCAGTGAAAGATATGGCCATCTTATCTCTTTACTACAGCAGAGCTTAGTTCCTCTCTGCTCCTGCCTTTATTGTTTTTCTTGAAATGTCAGAGGGAGACAAGCTCCAATTGCATATCCTCACAAACTCCATGTGCTCAGCCTGAAGCTCATCTACCTTCTACCTCAAGACTGCCAGGATCAGGCAGATTCACTTCCCTGGTCTGCATTACTACACAAGCTTATGCTTATTCTCTGACTAGCCCTACCATTCTAAGTGTTTGTGCCCTCTTGAAACCACACCTCACATGGGACTTGAATGCAGTCATACCTCAGATGGGACTCGAACCCACAATGTTCCAAATGAAACCACACAACTTGTCTCAGGACTTAAGGAAGTTCAGGTTCTTTATGTCTTGGCACAAAAGGAATTCAGCAAGAGGTAAAGTGATAGGTAAGAAGTAGATTTATTAATATAGGATGTTTGTGAGGGATACAAGTTGGCAGGCAAGAGGGCTCTGTCCTGAGAACTAATTTTTATAATTAAAGGAAAAGTGGAGAGGGAAACAAGACCAATTTCCCCCTTATTCGTTGAATAGATGCCAGGCTTACATCATTAGCTCCTCCTTCACATCAAGTAGGAGAGTTTTTGACCCTATATGGTCAAACCAAGACTGTCATGGCATTATTTAAATCAGCAGGAGTGTGCCTACATATACTAAAATATGTTAAATCAACTCGTTTCACTATAATGAGGGTCTTCTACTTTGAAATGTCACCTTTCCCTTATATTCCTGTCCTTGTTATGTGCAGAAGTGTGTGTCCTTAGGATCATTATCTTGCTGACCTCAACCAGCAGGATGCAGGTCCCATTTTTTCACTTAATGACCTGGGGTGTATCTTGTGCTTTTATTTATGACTTTATTGTTGAGCAAGCCTGCTTCCTTTCATGATATTCTGATAGCTTTCCCAAGTGATCATTAACTTGGGAACAGGTTAATGGTTTAACAGTTGTTTCCCCAGATTCCCTAAATTTCCCTATCTATAATCCCTTAGTGTGATTTCTAAAATTACCTGTGTAACTATTCTAATCTACCCCTATCATTCTGGAAAGAGAATAACTATCACATGCAAACATAACTGTCCCTAAGATCCCAAGCAGATTTGCTGTTGCACCCCTCAATGAAAGGTAGACAGAAATGGAATAGAATTTGGTGATACAGAGTGAGCACATCTGAGGACTGCTTGGGGATCAGCAGTCTAGGGAAGACAGCAGTGATGGGGAAGATGGTCTAAAACCAGCAAAGTAGCACTGGGCATATGAGCAGAGGAGCCATAGAACACCAGTTAACAAGACATCCTTATGGTGTTAACCAAACACCAGATACTGCAATAGAAGGAAGTAGTCTTAGCTAGTTACCAAAATCATGGAAAATATCTACAAAGCCCTCTGGATTATCAAGATTAACAGAATGAATTTTCTAGAAATAAGGGCCTACCTAATAGTCAGGGTGTATAGATGTGGAACACTTAGATTCAGTTTCTCACTGTAAAATGTGACCACAGTTTAAATCACCTGCTGTAAAATTTGTAATGTTTGAGTTAAAATTAACTTAAATTTATTAAGGCTTAAAGATTGTAAAAACAGTAGAGTAATTTATTATAAGATTCTCTTTCCTAATTATGAAACTTTATGCTACAAATTTTTCTAACTGATTGTGCAACTCTTTTTTTAAAAACACTTCACAACTTGTGTATTTCTTATTAGGCAAAGACTTAACTCTGACTTGGTATATCTTTGTGGTCTGACCCTGCATCTCTCTCTAGTCTAATCTTCTTTCTCCTGTATATCCTGAAACATGGTTTTATAGGAATTAATGTATATCCAGGAACATAAGCTGTGTATGCCTCCTATACTTTTCCCTATGCCTGGGATGCTAAACAAGGCTTACACTCTCCATGTGGTAACATTTTTAAGAAATAACCCAGTTTTTAGATTTTTCTGAACTTATTTCCTCCTTGCTCACTCCCTTCTGCCCCAACCTGTCTATAAGTGGTATTAGGTCTAACCTCTCCTCTCTCCTCCTAAGTAACCTAATAAGAGTATTCACCATGATGTTGACATTTTGAATTTATGCATGTCTTACTGAGTAGATCATGAGTTCCTTGAGAGTAGGGATTTCTGTATAATCTTTTTTTTTTTTTTTTTTGCATTTTTGGAGCCTAGCACAGTGTTAGGTGACTAACAATAATTTATTAAACATGAGTTAATTTGAAGAATCAACAATATGATGCTTAAACTTTGAAAATATTAGAAACTCTACCAAGAAATATTTTAAAGTTCTATTTTTAAAAATAATTATCAGCATCCAGACTTTTAAAATTCATGTTAAAATATTATAATTTTTGCAAGGCCCTACATAAGTAGAAATTATATAAAAAACCATAAATTGTTTTGTTTTTTACACCACTATTCATCAAGCAGGAAGAACATCCCAAAGTAGAGTAAAACAAACACATTACAAAATACTATAATTAATTGATTCTAGATAAAGGAGATATATTGAATTGCTAATTATGATATTCACATCAACAGAGCAATGGACATTCAGTAGATAAGTAGGAAAACATCTCTTGTTACATGAGGAAAATATGACCAAAGTAATTCCAGCTGTACCAATAATTAATCACAGTAATTTGCAAATCATTTCAAATACCAAAAGTACAGTCATTTTTTCCCAAGAAGAATAATATTTTCATTGTGGAAACTTTCCTGTAACCAAGGGGAACATTAAAGCATAACTAATTTATTTTGAAGAAATACATATACATATGTATATATAAAATTGGTATTTACCCAAGAGTTACATTCATCTTATGAAAGATAGTTATGAGACTGTACTGATCTCACTGACATTTAAAAATCATAGTGTTAATTTTCAGAAGCAAACCATGCTGAAATTAGAGGCCTTGAATATTTATTTGTTAGTATTATTGCCCATTAAATGTTATGACTAAATATTGAATGTGGGAGGAGAATGAAATACAGTAAATTAATGGCTCACTGAGATGTTGTTGCTGAATATTTAATCAACACTAATCAATCAGAGTGAAAAAGAGGTGGAAGCTCACTAGTCATATCTGATAGCCCAAGAACTACACCTCCCCAATTTGATCACTGTCAGACTTACTTGCTAAATTTGAATTAAATGTTTTCCAAGATTCTAATATGAGCAAAGCATTGTATAGAGCTCAAAAATGAAACAAGACACAGCCTTTACCCTCAAGAGGCAAATAATCCAAAAGAAAATATGAATACATTTACAAGTTCATTCCAATAAACATGTTTTAAGCACCTATTATTTCTAAGTCGCTGTACTAGGATCCATACCAAAGAGGTAAAAATGACCCGACTACTAGAAATGTTACTCTCCTCAGGATCCCTAATTTCTAGAAAGTGCCCTTGGGTAAAATTGACTCCTTTATTCTATACTGTTTCTTTTTTCTTTTAATGGCAGTAAGAGAATTTCTCTTAAAATTTGAAAGTAGAGTCACAGAAGCCAGCACTCAGTAAAGACATGGAGGAGCCCAGATAAACAAAAAGAAGGAAGTTTTGTAACCAGTGCTACAGTGGGCTTGGACAAGGCTTAATATGATCCTAAATGACTACAAGTCTTAGTCACTAGAAATGCCTTGTAGACAGGTTATGTCTCGTACTAATGAGTTCAAAGTCAAATGGTCAATTAAAAGAGAAAAAGCTCATCTGTATCACAGACTCACTAGAACAAAGCTCAATGTGGCAAACCAAATAAATTCATATGTACATCAACTATGTTAAGGAATATACGTTAGACTGAGTTGTAATAACCTTAGTCCTGTAATCTCTGTTCCTTAACACAATAAAGATTTATTGCTTGCTTATACAAATTCTGATGTGAGTTGGAAGATGAGATCTCTAGTGATGATGCCGTTTGAAGTGATTTTTTGATTCAGGCTGCTTTGAATTTGTTAGGCTGCCATATCAAGATGTTGCTTCTATAGGAAAAGGAGAAAAGAAGAGTTGAGCAGCAACTGTTAAATGTTTCATCCTGAAAGTGACATTTATTATTTCCCTCATATTCTATTAGCCAAAGAAGTCACATGACCATAACTAACTGCAAGGGAGCTGAAGAATATAGAGGAGTATATATAGCTATTCAATAATCAGTAAATGTCTGTGCAGCACTGACAATTAATGCCATCTCCAGTAAAGATACGGAGATGTCAGCAACACTTACTAGGATGAAAGAGCAGAGACCTGTTAAAGGAGAGCATACATTGTGTGAAACAAATTGTAACCGAGGAGAACCATATGGGGCATTCTTGGGACATACCCTTCCCCTATATCCTCTGCTTTAGCTCCTCTATGAAGTATCCAGGTAATAGTATCTGATGCACATTTCCTGAGTTGTTTTACAACTGTTAAAACCCCTACCAAATGGAAGAAATTACTTGATGACCATGAACATGTGCTCATGTGCCCCCAGACCTGCTGGTACTTAAGGATTGAAAACATTAACCACTTTGACACCACCCTATTACCTCACCATCAGCCAATCAGAATTGTGCATGAGCTGATCACATACCCTGGGACTCTCCTCCCTCACCTTGCCTTTAAAAATACTTTTCTGAAGGCACCACGACTAGCCGGGAGGGAGTCTGGGAGAAGTCTGGAGCTGCTGAAGAGGCAAGAGACTTTTTCTTCCCTCTTTGCTTCCTGGCGAGCAAGGAGAGGGGATTAAGCACGCCGCTTAAAGGAGCTCCAGAGAAAGGCACGGAGCTGCCGAAGAGACAAGAGACTTTTTCTTGCCTCTTTGTTCCCTGGTGCGAGAGGAGAGGGGATTAAGCGCGCCGCTTGAAGGGGCTCCAGAAATGGGTGCGAGCCGCAGCTATCAGCGCGGAAACCAGAGACGGACATGAGACGCTAAGGCTGCTGCTGCTGCCACCAAGAAACCTGTGTGCTAGCACAGATCACTTTCCAAACCTCCCTTCCTGGGAGCCTGTGCTGCCGGGGTCCCGGGATCCAGGGACGACTTCCCTGGGAGAGCGCATGGAGCACCTCAGGCTGGTGCAACGTCACGCCAGCCTCTGCGGCCCCAGGCTCGCCCTGCTTCCGTACCCCGCCCTCCCCACGGCCTGAGTGAGCCAGAGCCCCTGAATCAGCTGCGTCTTTAAGCCCGTCCTGTCTGAGTGAAGAGCAGACGCCCTCGGGAGACCTACGTGCAGAGGTGGGGCCAAGTCCAAAGCTTAACCCCAGGAGCTATGCAAACAAAGAGGAGAGGGGAAGTCTCTCCCAGCAGCCTCAGAAGCAGCGGATTAAATCTCCACAAACAACTTGAAGTGCCCTGCGTCTGTGGAATACCTGAATAGACAGCAAAATATCCCAAGTTGAGGAGGTGGACTTTGGGAGCAAGATATATTACTTTTTTCTCTCTTTTTGAGTGTGTATGTGTGTGATTCTGTGTGAGATTTTGTCTGTATAGCTTTGCTTTCACCATTTGTCCTAGGGTTCTGACCGACCTGTTTTGTTTTCTTTTGTTTTGTTTACTTTTTAAAATTTTTCTTCTTAATTATGTTTTATTTTAATAACTTTATTTTATTTTATCCTACTTTATTTTATCCTCTTTCTTTCTTTCTTTCTTTCTTCCTTTCTTCCTTCCTTTCTTCCTTTCTTCCTTCCTTCCCTCCTTCCTTCCTTCCTTTTTTCCTTCCTTCCTTCCTTCCTTCTTCTTTCCTTTCTTCCTATCTTACTATCTTTCCTTCCATCCTTCCTTCCTTCCTTCCTTTCTTTCCATCCTTTCTTTTTTTTCTCCATTTTATTCTGACCTGTGTGGATTAAAGGCTCTTGGTGCTCCAGCCAGGTATCAGGGCTGTGTCTCTGAGGTGGGAGAACCAACTTCAGGACACTGGTCCACAAGACATCTCCCAGCCCCACATAATATCAAACGTCTAAAATCTGCCAGAGATCTCCATCTCAACACCAAGACCCAGCTTCACTCAAAGACCAGCAAGCTACAGTGCTGGACACCCTATGCCCCAAAACTAGCAAGATAGGACCACAGCCCAATCCATTAGCAGAGGCTTCCTAAAATCATAATAAGGCTACAGACACCCCAAAACACACCACCAGACGTGGACAAGCCCACCAGAAAGACAAGATCAACCCTCATCCACCAGAACACAGACGCTAGTCCCCTCAACCAGGAAACCTACTAAACCCACTGAACCAACCTTAGCCACTGGGGACAGACACTAAAAACAACGGGAACTACAAACCTGCATCCTGCGAAAAGGAGACCCCAAACACAGTAAGATAAGCAAAATGAAAAGACAGAAAAACACACAGCAGATGAAGGAGCAAGGTAAAAACCCACCTGACCTAAAAAATGAAGAGGAAATAGGCAGTCTACATGAAAAAGAATTCAGAATAAAGAGAGTAAAGATGATCCAAAATCTTGGAAATAGAATAGAGAAAATGCAAGAAACATTTAACAAGGACCTACAAGAACTAAAGAGGAAGCAAGCAATGATGAACAACACAATAAATGAAATTTAAAATACTCTAGATGGGATCAATAGCAGAATAACTGAGGCAGAAGAACGGATAA
>NC_041227.1:109658629-109660353 GCF_002837175.3 Physeter macrocephalus
AAAGAATGAAAAGAACTGAGGACAGTCTCAGAGACCTCTGGGACAATATTAAATGCACCAACATTCGAACTGTAGAGGTCCCAGAAGAAGAAGAGAAACAGAAAGGGACTGAGAAAATATTAGAAAAGATTAAACTTGAAATCTTTCCTAATACAGGAAAGGAAATAGTCAATCAAGTCCAGGAAGCACAGAGAGTCCCATACAGGATAAATCCAAGGAGAAACACGCTGAGAAACATATTAATCAAACTATCAAAAATTAAATACAAAGAAAACATATTAAAAGCAGCAAGGGAAAAAACAACAAATAACACACAAGGGAATCCCCATAAGGTTAACAGCTGATCTTTCAGCAGAAACTCTGCAAGCCAGAAGGGAGTGGCAGGACATATTTAAAGTGATGAAGGAGAAAAACCTACAACCAAGCAAGATCCTTACTCTACCAGCAAGGATCTCATTCAGATTTGATGGAGAAATTAAAACCTTTACAGACAAGCAAAAGCAGAGAGTTCAGCACCACCAAACCAGCTTTACAACAAATGCTAAAGGAACTTCTCTAGGCAAGAAACACAAGAGAAGGAAAAGACCTACAAGAACAAACTGGAAACAATTAAGTAAATGGTAATAGGAACAACACATATCGATAATTACCTTAAATATTAATGGATTAAATGCTCCCACCAAAACACACAGACTGCCTGAATGGATACAAAAACAAGACCCATATATATGCTGTCTACAAGAGACCCACTTCAGACCTAGGGACACATACAGACTGAAAGTGAGGGTATGGAAAAAGATATTCCATGCAAATGGAAATCAGAAGAAAGCTGGAGTAGCAATTCTCATATCACACAAAATAGACTTTAAAATAAAGACTATTATAACAGACAAAGATGGACACTACATAATGATCAAGGGATCGATCCATGAAGAAGATAAAATAATTGTAAATATTTATGCACCCAACATAGGAGCACCTCAGTAAAGAAGAGATTACTGAAGAATTCAAAGAGAAAATCAAAAAATACCGAGAAACAAATGACAATGGAGACACGACGACCCAAAACCTATGGGATGCAACAAAAGCAGTTCTAACAGAGAAGTTTATAGCAATACAATCCTACCTTAAGAAACAGGTGGACACTACATAATGATCAAGGGATTGATCCATGAAGAAGATAAAATAATTGTAAATATTTATGCACCCAACATAGGAGCACCTCAGTACATAAGGCAAATACTAAGAGCCATAAAAGGGGAAATCGACAGTAACACAATCATAGTAGGGGACTTTAACACCCCACTTTCACCAATGGATAGATCATCCAAAATAAAAATAAGGCAACACAAGCTTTAAATGATACATTAGACAAGATGGACTTAATTGATATTTATAGGACATTCCATACAAAATCAACAAAATACACATTTTTCTCAAGCGCCTCTAGAACATTCTCCAGGATAGATCATATCTTGGGTCACAAATCTAGCCTTAGTAAATTTAAGAAAATTGAAATTGTATCAAGTATCTCTTCCGACCACAATGCTATGAGACTAGATATCAATTACAGGAAAATATCTGTAAAAACTGCAAACACAGGGAGGCTAAACAATACACTACTTAATAAAGAAGTGATTACTGAAGAATTCAAAGAGAAAATCAAAAAATACTTAGAAACAAATGACAGTGGAGACACGACGACCCAAAACCTGTGGGATACA
>NC_041227.1:109661364-109663592 GCF_002837175.3 Physeter macrocephalus
AGAAATCAAAAGCTTTACAGACAAGCAAAAGCTAAGAGAACTCAGCACCACCAAACCAGCTCTACAACAAATGCTAAAGGAACTTCTCTAAGTAGGAAACACAAGAGAAGAAAAGGACCTGCGAAAACAGACCCAAAACAATTAAGAAAATGGTCAAAGGAACATACATATCGATAATTACCTTAAACGTGAATGGATTAAATGCTCTAACCAAAAGATACAGCCTGGCTGAATGGATATGAAAACAAGACCCATACATATGCTGTCTACAAGGGACCCACTTCAGACCTAGGGACACATACAGACTGAAAGTGAGGGTATGGAAAAAGATATTCCATGCAAATGGAAATCAGAAGAAAGCTGGAGTAGCAATTCTCATATCACACAAAATAGACTTTAAAATAAAGACTATTATAACAGACAAAGATGGACACTACATAATGATCAAGGGATTGATCCATGAAGAAGATAAAATAATTGTAAATATTTATGCACCCAACATAGGAGCACCTCAGTACATAAGGCAAATACTAAGAGCCATAAAAGGGGAAATCGACAGTAACACAATCATAGTAGGGGACTTTAACACCCCACTTTCACCAATGGATAGATCATCCAAAATAAAAATAAGGCAACACAAGCTTTAAATGATACATTAGACAAGATGGACTTAATTGATATTTATAGGACATTCCATACAAAATCAACAAAATACACATTTTTCTCAAGCGCCTCTAGAACATTCTCCAGGATAGATCATATCTTGGGTCACAAATCTAGCCTTAGTAAATTTAAGAAAATTGAAATTGTATCAAGTATCTCTTCCGACCACAATGCTATGAGACTAGATATCAATTACAGGAAAATATCTGTAAAAACTGCAAACACAGGGAGGCTAAACAATACACTACTTAATAAAGAAGAGATTACTGAAGAATTCAAAGAGAAAATCAAAAAATACCGAGAAACAAATGACAATGGAGACACGACGACCCAAAACCTATGGGATGCAACAAAAGCAGTTCTAACAGAGAAGTTTATAGCAATACAATCCTACCTTAAGAAACAGGAAACATCTCGAATAAAAGACCTAACCTTGCATCTAAAGGAATTAGAGACAGAAGAACAAAAAAACCCCAAAGTTAGCAGAAGGAAATAAATCATAAAGATCAGATCAGAAACAAATGAAAAAGAAATGAAGGTAATGATAGCAAAGATCAATAAAACTAAAAGCTTGTTCTTTGAGAAGATAAACAAAATTGATAAACCATTAGCCAGACTCCTCATGAAGAAAAAAAGGGAGAAGACTCAAATCAATAGAATTAGAAATGAAACAGGAGAAGAAACAATGGACACTGCAGAAATACAAAGCATTATGAGAGATTACTACAAGCAACTATATGCCAATAAAATGGACAACCTGTAAAAAATGGACAAATTCTTAGAAATGTACAACCTGATGAGACTGAACCAGGAAGAAATAGAAAATATGAACAGACCAATCACAAGCACTGAAATTGAAACTGTGATTAAAAATCTTCCAACAAAAAAAAGCACAGGAACAGATGGCTTCACAGGGGAATTCTATCAACTTTTAGAGAAGAGCTAACACCTATCCTTCTCAAATTTTTCCAAAAGATAGCAGAGGGAGAAATCCAAATGCATTATATGAGGCCACCAACACCCTGATACCAAAACCAGAAAAAGACGTCATAAAGAAAGAAAACTACAGGCCAATATCACTGATGAACATAGACACAATAATCCTCAACAAAATACTAGCAAGCAGAATCCAACAGCACATTAAAAGGATCATACACCATGATCAAGTGGGGTTTATTCCAGGAATGCAAGAATTCTTCAATATACACAAATCAATCAACATGATACACCATATCAACCAACAGAAGGAGAAAAACAATATGATCATCTCAATAGATGCAGAGAAAGCTTTTGAAAAAATTCAACACCAATTTATGATAAAAACCCTGCAGAAAGTAGGCATAGAGGGAACTTTCCTCAACATAATAAAGGCCATGTATGACAAACCCACAGCCAACATTGTATTCAATTGTGAAAAACTGAAACCATTTCCACTAAGATCAGGAATAAGACAAGGTTACCCACTCTCACCACTCTTATTCAACATAGTGTTGGAAGTTCTAGCCACAGTAATCAGAGAAGAAAAAGATATAAAAGGAATACAAATTGGAAAAGAAGAAATAAAG
>NC_041227.1:109664354-109704406 GCF_002837175.3 Physeter macrocephalus
GGACCTAATGAAACTTAAAAGCTTTTGCACAGCAAAGAATACCATAAACAAGACCAAAAGACAACCCTCAGAATGGGAGAAAGTAGTTGCAAATGAAGGAACTGACAAAGGATTAATCTCCAAAATTTATAACTCATGCAGCTCAATAAGAAAAAAACAAAAAACCCAATCCAAAAATGGACAGAAGACCTACATAGACATTTCTCCAAAGAATATACAGATTGCCAACAAACACATGAAAGAATGCTCTACATCATCAATCATTAGAAAAGTGCAAATCAAAACTACAATGAGATGGCCATCGTCAAAAAATCTAGAAACAATAAATGCTGGAGAGGGTGTGGAGAAAAGGGAAGACTCTTGCACTGCTGGTGGGAATGTAAATTGGTACAGCCACTATGAGGACAGTATGGACGTTTCTTAAAAAAACTGCAAATAGAGCTACCATACGACCCAGCAATCCCACTACTGGGCATATACCCTGAGAAAACCATAATTCAAAAGAGTCATGTACCAAAATGTTCATTGCAGCTCTATTTACAATAGCCAGGACATGGAAGCAATCTAAGTGTCCATCAACACATGTATGGATAAAGAAGATGTGGCACATATGTACAATGGAATATTACTCACCCATAAATGGAAATGAAGCTGAGTTATTTGTAGTGAGGTGGATGGACCTGGCGTCTGTCATACAGAGTGAAGTAAGTCAGAAAGAGAAAAGCAAATATCGTATGCTAACAAATATATATGGAATCTAAGAAAAAAAAATGTCATGAAGAGACTAGGGGTAGGATGGGAATAAAACACAGACCTACAAGAGCATGGACTTGAGGATATGGGGAGGGGGAAGGGCAAGTTGTGACGAAGTGAGAATGGCATGGACATATATACACTACCAAACGTAGGGTCGATAGCTAGTGGGAAGCAGCCGCATGGCACAGGGAGATCAGCTAGGTGGTTTGTGACCACCCAGGGGGTGGGATAGGGAGGGTGGGAGGGAGGCAGACGCAAGAGGGAAGAGATCTGGGAACATATGTTTATGTATAACTGATTCACTTTCTTGTAAAGCAGAAACTAACACACCATTGTAAAGCAATTATACTCCAATAAAGATGTTAAAAATAAAATAAAATAAAAATTAAAAAAATAAAAATAAAACCATAAAAGTAATAGAAGAGAGCCGGTAAATATTTTTATTTATATAGTTCCAATCTTTCATAAATAATACATGTCTATAAAATATGTTAAAAAAATAATACTTTGCTGAAACCCATTGGGGAGTTCAGGCTTTTGAGCATTAGCTGTCCTGGACTCCTTTTGTGGTGCCTTACAGTAGATGCTACACTTTCCTTCACCAGAACCCACGGTCAGTGGATTGGCTTTACTGCACGTGGATGAGCAGACCCAAGTTTTGGTTCAGTAACAATTTTTGTGCCCAACATGGAGCCCTATTCCAACTGGGCATCTTACCCATAGCACACCGGCCCTTGTCCAGAAGCTGCCTGAGCACATTTGTGTCAAGGACAGTTCCAGGTACTCACTGCTGACCAGGTATTGTTGGCCATGATGCTTTTGATTTTTGTGGTAAAGGGAACAAGGCACAGGAATTGGCTGTTTGAGACTTCTTTGGTAAGTAACACAGCTCATGTGTGACAACATTAGGGTATTCTTCTCTATTGCATTGGCTTTGCCTATGATGGAACATTGGTTGCTATTTTCTTTTTTGGACTAAGGCTTATTCATCAACTTCATCTCTGATGGGGAATTGATTGGGGTTCTCCACTTTGGACTCAAGGTTTGTTTTTGGTTTTGCTTCTGACTGATGAGGCACTGATTGGGAACCTCTCTTACTGGGACTAAGGAACTGTGACCCTGAGAGACAACTTTGCATTACATTGGTTTGTTTGCTTGCTTGATATTTGAAAACACCAGCCCTGAATAATTAATTATGTGTAATCAGAGCTCTGTTCCATCTGCTAGTCCCCTTAGGGTATATTTTGCAAAACTGGGAGATCTTAGCTATGGTCCCATAAATGAAAGAAAATGATATTTTTATTGTAACACTGTTTGGCCTCAGGAATCTCTGAGATCTAGAGACAAATGTCCCCTAATGGCTCTGCTATTATATCAGAATGAGCATTTTGGTGTGTGTGTGTGTGTGTGTGTGTGTGTATGTCTTGTTACCCGAGTCCAAATCCTATTCTCTCCTCCTGGTTTTGACCTTCATTAAATGGTCTTAGTAACTTGAATGCTGATTCATGTTTCTCTGAAAGTGAAGCATGTGAATGTGAGTGAATAATATGTATTATTGTCTATTACTGTTATTTGTTTTTTTAAAAATCCCTGAAAATGGTCATTATGGCTGGTTTTAACATATGTAGTTAGAGGAAGCATGTTTTCTAGGAGGAACTTGCATTTCCTTCCCCATGCCTTTAAAATGTAAATGTTCTACCTGGGCTCTCAGGAACTCATCTGATCTTGTGTAGTCCCTAAGACTGAGAAAAACAGAGAGGGTGTTTTAAACTCACAAGTTAAATACTTCTAAATATAAAAGAAACTGGTCAGAACAAATTTCAGGTTCACTTGATCTAGGAAATTCTCAATATTAAATTAATATCTGATATTAAACCTTGCTTAAATTTGTTGGTTTATTTAACAAAGGCATGTCTTACTTTTATTGTACCTAGGTTTACCAAAGACCAGTAAGTTCATGTTATTCCTGTTACAGAGTTTGTCAACAAAAAACAAACAAAAAAACCCCACAAAAGTTAAATTGGTATGATTTTCATAAGTTATAAAATAAAGGTAAATGAGATATGATGTTTCAGGTGAACTCTTTTAGGAATAATTATGTTTTGGGTATGTCTATTTAAAATACTTTCTGTGATTTTTGGTAACTGGAGTTTTGCTAAGTTAGGCTAAATGATGAGAATTCATTGAACATCTAGGTCATTTCAAATAGAGGTTTTAGAATATGTTCATAAGTTCCAATCAGGAAGTGGTGGCATGACAGAGAGTTCACAATTGCTTGCTTCTTGGTGTTTGCTAGAGATTAAGGTTTTTAGGGCTTAACATTATATGCAATTAAAGCTACTAAAATAATAAGGGAAACATTTTAGTATGCCAAGAAGGTGGGATGTGTGTTTTTGGTAAATGAAGGTGTGAGGAATGAAACCGTATTTTTGTCAAAGGAAAAAAATGGTAGATTTATCCTAACTCTGATTGTTTCTGAATGAAAAAATAAGGGACAAACTAATATGGTTACAGAAAGTTGTGGAAGGTTTGTGGAAAGGGAGCACTGATAAAGGAGTTTTGTGCATGGTTGGGCTGTGATTAGATTAAATTTAATTAAGTAAATGGATTTTGTTATTGACAGTACGCTGATGCAGAACTAGATTTGATCCCTCTGTTAAGAGAAAATTTTTTCTTAGAATAATGCTTTTGATAACAGACTGTGGGAATTTCCTTGCTTTTAAGTGATCTATATTTGCTTTTGAAATCTTCTGTCACTTCGGTTAAGTGAATAAATATTCACAGTGACCTATTATCCTATTTGATGAAGTTTTGAATCTTTTTGATATTTTTGGCAAACTTCCTATCAAATTCTAATTAAAGTTCTTTTGACCTCCAGCTAACTTTGGGATGCTTCAGAGGACCCCTAAGTCATCTCAGGGAGAAATAATAAACTAGGTTTGTTTGCTATGTTAAATTACACAGGAAGCATTGTCAAATGAATGATAGCCTCCTCAGATTATACTGTATGGGTAAATGTTATTAATATAGACAGTCTAGAAATTATATTAAGTTTCCAAAATTTGGAAATGTCCTGGTATAATTTTATCAGTCATAATTCTAGTTATCTTAAAATGTATGTCACAGAAACTTGGTTAAGCTTCTTAGTCAAAAACATTGTAATCACATATTTAAACTTGCCTTTTTAAGTCTTTTGTCATTCATAGACAGTTAAGCTGATGCTCTGCAAAAATGCTTCATCTTCAAGAAGATTTATAGAAATGATTTTGGACAACTAGAGGTTTCTGATAATATTCAGATCATACTTCTGAAGTGGGTAAGAACTTTAAAAAGTCTAATAGAACCTCTGATTTCATAAAACTGTTAGCAGAAAGGATTAGTTACATGCAATTGGGTAAACTGATAAATGTGTTTATAATTATTGGGTATTGTCTGAAATATTACTGGCTTTTAATCTGAGTCTTGCAAATGCAGGGAGATCTTTTCCCTTAAACTAATTATGATTTGCAGCAACTTTGTAAATTTTACCTTCATAAGTAGAATTGAAACATTTTTCTTTTCTCTCTACCTAATCCCTCCAGGTATTGGAAACTCTTAGGTTCCCAGCAGTACCAGGTAAATAAGGAAAGCCACCTCCTAACAGGCTCAAGAATCTCAAGGTATTTTGGGGACCTCAGAAAAAGAGAAATTCACCCAAATCTGTAAGGCAAAATCTGTTACAAGTTTTGGTGTGACTTTAAAATTTCAATCTGAGATTCCTATGAAAAGTTCCAGCACAGCGAATTTAAAAGAGCCTATGTGCAGACAAATTAGCCTGAATTTGGTCATATGGGTAAAAACGAGGGTAATTTTAGAGGGAAAATAATTATGTTTCAATGGACGTTAAATTCTAGGTTTGTTAATTGAGGTCAGTATTTACTGCCTAAGACTCACTTCCCAGATGGCCCTTTGTTATATTATTGCAAAGTTTAGTTGAGCTATTAAAAGAATTCTCTACGTTTGTTTCTGAAGCTAATCACAGCAGTCTTTCTTTGGATGAGGATCAGATGTCCTGTGACTGGCAGCCAGGGGATTATGCATGCTGAAATGGGCATTTAAAGGACTGTCTCCAACCTAGATAAAAGAACCCTCATCAGGTACTCTCAACTAGCTTATGTGCAGTGAAACTGAATGGAATTGACTCTTGGACTTATATTTCCCACTTGAGGAGGACTCCTGCATTGGAGTCATCTGTATAGGGGACTGCTGATCCCAAAAAACACCCACACCAAGATGAGAAGAAAACAGCAGTGATGTGCAGCTGAACCAGGAGCCTGGACCAAGGCTGTAAGACCTATTATACTAATCTAATTGAACTGTTTGCCAAATATTTTTTCCCTATCAACATTGAAATTTATTGTTTTACTTTTAACCACACTGTTGTACTGAATGTTTAGGATGTGCAGAGAATTCTCTAGTGGAGTTGTCACAGAGTAACTACTCATGATCTGTAATGTTGCTTGTGTGAAGTCTACTGCTGAAAGCACATGTAAAATGCTTGTGTAAAAATAAGGTATAATTGATAAAATGTATAGCCTGTATAATGTTTCCTGGTTAACATATCTCTGAGGTAATTACTATGCATGATTAGATTTCCCCCAACATGGGTAACTAGAAAAATATATATATATAAACAAAAAGTAGGCTTAGCATTGAAGGATACGATGGACCCAGGGAAGACAGCAGCCACCCAGGCATCAGGGGACAGATACAGTAATTCCCCTATATACGAACCTTCATGTTACAAACTTTTAAAGATGTGGATGTGCGTTTGCATGCCCAATCACATAAGTTAGTTCATGTGTCTGGTGTATATTGACATGTGTGTGCATCCTCTACAAGTGGTTGTGCTTTTGTGTACTTTACTGCAGAGTACTGTATAGAGTACAGAAGTACAGTATATTTATTTCAAGCCCAGCATGTCCAGAAACAAGCATAAAAGCACTGGTGATGTAGCTGATACTGTTAAGAAGTGCCAAGCGATAACAATGAAAACAAAAGTGAAAATAATTGAGAGAGTGGAGCGAGGTGAAAAGATGGTAGACATTGCTCACTCTTATAATATCAATCACTCAACCATGCCACGATTCTAAAGAACATGGACAAGATCATGGAACATGTGAAGTCTGCTGTATCAATGATGTTGACATTAATGCTGAAGTGTGGAAAAGTGATGGAGGAGATACAGAAACTCCTCAGTGTGAGGATGCAGGATCACCATCAGCATTGAGTCCCACTCACCTTAATGCTGATTCAAGAGAAAGCTAAAAGCCTTTATGAAGACTTGAAGAAGAAACAGCAAAGAATCAGAGGGTGCAATTTTAATGCCAGCCATGGCTGGTTTCATTGGTTCAAGGCTAGAGCCAACCTTCACAGTGTAAAAATAAGTAGTGAGGCAGCAAGTGCAGATATGGTAGTTGCCCAGGAATTTCCTGAAACACTTTGAGAAATTATTGATGAAGGTGTATATTTATCTGAGCAGGTTTTTAATGTGGATGAGACAAGACTGAACTGTACCAGAGAGGATGCCAGACTGAGGTTACATCAGTAAGGAGGAAATGTTGACACCAGGCTATAAAGCAGAAAAGCATAGGCTAACTCTGTTTTTTGGTGACAATATTTCTAGTGAGATGAAGCTGAAGCCTCTCTATTTATCAGAGAACCCAAGAGCCCTTAAAAACATAACAAAGGGCTCTCTTCCTGTTGTGGAAGAGAAGCCCAAATCCTGGGTTACACAAGCCATTTTCCAGGACTGACTTTTCCACTACTTTATCCAGGAGGTAGAGAAATATTGCTTGAAGAAGGATGTCCTATTCTTTTGCTGCACAACAATGCTCTGGGCCACCTCCCCATTCATGGGCGTCTTTCATCCCAATGTGAAAGTAGTGTATCTGCCAACTGAATACTATGTCGCTCATCTAACCTATGGACCAGGGAGTTATAACAATTTTCAAGAAATATTATTTATGTCACACTTTTCATCAAGCAGTAATGATGAGTGATGAATCAGAAACAAATTTGTGATAATTTTGGAAAGGCTATAATATCTACAATTCCATAAAAAACATTGATTTTGCTTGGCTTGAGGTTATGGACATCACATGAATGGGGTTGGAAGAGTCTTTGCCCTCAGTTTGTTCATGATTTTCATGGATTTGAGAAGGTGAGTGAGGAGTCCAAAGAGGTCTTCAGCAACTTAGTGACCTTCAGTGAGAAGCTGGAGGTAGATCTGCAAGAGGACGACTTCATTGAATTCCTTGCTGTGCAACATGAGGAGCTTACTAATAAAGACCTGATGGAATTGGAGGCCTAGAGAAAGGATGAAGAGAGACAAGAGGAAAAAGAAGTAACCGAAGAACTGAAGACATTCACAATGCAAGAAATAGCAAGGGGATTTTCTTTATTTGAGGAGGCACTGTTAGTTTTTGAGCACAGGGCATGAATGTAGAACAGTACCCGAAGGTTGCAGCGGCCATTCAGAATGGAATCCAGTGTTACCGTGTCATCTATGATGAGAAAAAAAGAGCTACTACCCAGACATCAATGGATCGTTTTTTCAAGAGGGTAGAAAGAATTGAATCCAGCAAGGAGCCAGAACCTGTGCTATCAGTGTCAAGTGTGAGTGAAATTGCAGCTTGCCCTCCATCTCCTGTTGCTGATGATCCTTCAGCCCTACCATCTCCCACCTCCTCTCCCTCCTCCAGTCAGTAACTTCTTGCCGGTTCACTCGATGCAGCCCCTGGATGCCGGCTGTTGTACTGTTCTACTATACTTTTCAAGATACTATACTGTAAGTTTAAAAATGTTTTATTTTGTGTTTGTCTTTTACATATTATTTGTGTGAAAAGTATTATAAACGTATTATGGTACAGTACCCTATAGCCGATTGTGTCAGTTGGGTACCTAGGCTAAATTTGTTGGACTTATGAACAAATTGGACTTATGAACGTGATCTTGGAATGGAACTCATTCATATTTAGGGGACTTACTGTACTTCAGCCCATCAAAGATTTGCAATGAGAAGGGGAAATAATGGAAAAATCTTCACATATTGAGGAATGGGGACATCACTCTGCCTTATACATGGTTTAACGTAAACTTTACTGATCAGATTTGACGTTTTGTGGCTTATTAAGCATCCACTGTATATCTGCTTTTGCCATTGAGAAGAGGAATGAATTTAAAATTCAAAATGGAGTAGCTATGGTTCAGACATCCAAGGTAAAACTAGGTGACCATTTCTGGATGTGATTTCTGACGTCTATGTATTGCTGAGAACTTGAATTTTCCAAACACCAACAGGCATTCCAAAACAATATCTGCTAGCAGCTGCCAACTGCAACCTTATTGTGTGAAGGTCTCCTCTTGTAAGCATGAACTCTTTCTCTTACTTTAGATATAATAGTGATAAACAAGACAGTTCAGGCTGTAGTCTCCCAGCAGAATGCACTAGGTTCTTTAGATATATATTAATATCCCTGGAGAAACTGAAACACAAATAAATAGAATAACTCAAAAGCCTACTTGGTTAAAAGATATTTGTAGAGAGGACCCACTCCATAACTTTTTGTCCTGGTTGCCATCTAGAATAGGAAGACTCCTTTGGGAAATACTACAAGGACGAATTTTGATCATTATTCTGATTGTAATATGTCTGCTAATTTTCAAATATCTGTCAGGTACTATAATAAAACAATCAAAAGTAGAGTAATATTTTCATAATACAAAATATTGGTGCTAAGCTTGGGACTCAATACTTCTTTGAAATGAAACTCAACAACTTTCTCTCCTTTAATCCTGAAAATTTGACTTTGCCCTCATTTAGCAAGAAATAACCAGAGAAGTCATCTCCCCTAGTCCCCTCAGGATTGAGAAGTATCAGAGTAAAGGGGGGGAATTATAACCAAGCAGAACCTTATGAGGCCTTCCCAGAACAGAACCCTCTCCCATATCCTCTGCTTTAGCTCCTCTCTGAAGTACTTAGATAATAGTATCTAATGCACATTTCTTGAGTTGATTTACAGATGCTAAAACCCCCCACCAAATGGAAGAAATTAACTACCTGATGACCGTGTGCACATAGCCCCCAGACCTGCTGGTGCCTAAGAATTGATAATGTTAACTCCTGTGACACTGCCCTCTTACTTCACCATCAGCCAATCAGAGAATTGTGCACAAGCTGATCACATACCCTGAGACTTCTCCTCCTTCACCTTGCCTTTGAACATTCTTTGCTGAACCCCAATGGGGAGTTTGGGCTTTTTGAGCATTAGCTGTCCTGGACTCCTTGTCTGGTGTCTTACAGTAATAAATACTACACTTTCCTCACCACAACCTGGTGTCAGAAGTTTGGCTTTACTGTGTGCAGGCAAGCAGACCCAAGTTTTGGTTTGGTAACAATGTAGACAAGCAGAAATTTGTCTTAGATCTAGTGAATCAGGATTCACTGGATTGCAGGAAAAGAAAATGAAGTGCCAAGGATCAGTCCACAAGATCAATGCATGCAATATTGATTAGAGTTCAGATGAAACTCATGTCAAGTTAGGGAACAAGTCTTTTTTTTTTTTTTTGACTGAGGAGAATGGTACTTCTAAAACAAAATGTAAGGGGATTCCTTGGTGGTACAGTTGTTAAGAATGTGCCTGCCAATGCAGGGGACACAGGTTTGGGCTTTGGTCCAGGAAGGTCCCACATGCTGTGGAGCAACTAAGCTCATGCACCACAACTGAGCCTGTGCTCTAGAGCCCAAGAGCCACAACTACTGAGTCTGCATGCTGCAAATACTGAAGCCCACATGCCTAGAGCCCATGCTCTGCAACAAGAGAAGCCACTGCAATGAGAAGTGCATGCACCACAGTGTAGAGTAGCCCACATTCGCCACAATGAGAGAAAGCCTGTGCACAGCAACAAAGACTCAATGAAGCCAAAAATAAATAAATACATTAATTAATTAATTTAAAAAATTTTTTTAAAAATGTAAGACACTGGTTTTCAAAATTCCATTATATTTTGTTCTTCCAAATCAAGAAGAATGTACTGGAACTCACCCAGTACCTGAATTTTATGAGTAACAAGATGATTCATATGCATTTGGTCCATGGATCCCTTATTGAGAAACACTGGCTCAAGAGGTAAGCCAAGTTGGAATTAGTATAGAAATGAAAGCAAAATAATAAAATTAAATAATACTAGTGTTGTTAAATTTTGTACAACTAGTTAATATCTGTATTGAATGAGAGCTCAAGTTGAGTGTAAACTAAAATTGCCACAGGTCTAAAATGGTGGCATGATATAACTTATGGAATAATTGTATTATACTTTTATAATTAATCTTATAGAATGTAGGGTGAATCAAAGGGTTTCTTTTTCTTTTCCCTTTTCTTTTTTCAAAACTGTTTTGCTTTTCTAAATATTTCTAACTTTATTAATATTGTCTCTACCTCCTTTTGAATACTTATGTTAAACCTTATTTTAAGGACTACATGCTGCCACGTTTGGGGAGTTGAAGACCTAAGAAAGTCAAAAGGAGAATTCTAGTTAAGAATTGTCCATAGTAACAGTAAGGACATAGGGCGAAGACATAAAGTTCCAGGACACTGGCCAAAGATGTCACCTACAATTATAAATCCATATGAATGGGGAGAGGCAAAATGTGAAATTTTGGTTGGAATACAAAAATATTCAGGCTCAAACCAGAGAATAACAAGGTCAGAAGTAAGCAATTCTATATACAGGTTAACTCCAGCTGGGTTGCAATCCATAAATGAGGGAAATAGGTAGAGTTCAATCCATGGCTCTTCAAGTTGTTGTAGCAACTATTTCAAATCTACCTGACACTAGAATATAAAAATTTCCCAATATACATGTACAGATGAAGTAAATTCTAACCTTGATATTTGAGCTATGCAGTTTGAGTTCTGCTGCTAACTAAAAATTTTGTGCCTTGTAGTTTGGAAAGCTAGATATCCACCTGCAAAATAATGAAGTTGAACCCTTATCTTACACCATATACAAAAACTCAAAATGGATTAAAGACCTAAATGTAAGAATAAAACTACAAAACTCCCTCCAGAAAACATAGAAGAAAAGTTTTATGACATTGGGTTTGTCAATGACTTATTGGATATGACACCAAAAGTATAGGCAACTAAAGCAAACATAGGTTACTGGGACTGTAACAGGGAAAAGCCAAACATGACTACGTGTTCGCTCTTTTACTTTAACGTTTGCTTCCCATTGCTTTTGTTTACTAAATGGTTACTGTCTACACATAACGGCCTGCCTCAGGGAACCCTGCCCCTCTGCCAGAATGTTAAACCAAAGTGCCTTTGTTCATGGAAGTATCCTGAGGCTGTCCACCTGTGAATGGCTGCAAGAAAGAAGAAATTAACACATTCTCTCCCCAAGGCTGGCCATTCCAGGGGATATTTGCAAAATTTATGTCCTTTTTACTTTACTTCCTCATCTCCTCACCCTCTGTGTTCTATAAAAAAAATTGGCATCCAGACCCTGATAAATGGTTTTTTGGAGACATTAGTCTGCCATCTTCTTGGTCTGCCAGCTTTCTGAATAAAGTCATATTCCTTGCCTAAACACATCATCTCCTGATTTATTGGCCTGTTGTGCAGTGAGCAGAGGGAGCTTGGACTCAGTAACAGGACCACATCAAACTTATAATCTTTTGTACATCAAAAGACACAATCAAAAGAGTGAAAAAGCAACCTATAAAATGAAAAGGTACATCTGCAAAGCACATTTCTGACAAAGGTTGATATCCAGAATGCATAAAGAACTAGCTGCAGAGCAAACTAGAGAACTAGTTGTAGAGCAAACAGGAAAAATGAGGGAAACAGTTATCTTTGAATAGACTCTTTTTCCTCTCCCCTACCATTATCTACTTACCAAATCTTCTCTCTCTCAATCTCTCTCTCTCTCAATATATATATAGATACATAAACATATGATATCATATGATATATGTATATATAATATATATTATATATACATATACATATGATACATATGATACATGTATATATAATATATATTATATATACATGTGTATGTGTGTGTGTATCCTTGTAACAACAGCCCAGTGGAAATTTTTAAAGATATCTACATTTCACAGAGGAACAATAATGTATAAAGATGTACAATACATTTCTTAAGATCATACAGCAGGTAAGCAATGAAACTGGAATTTGAACTGAAGTCAGCTGGATCTTCAAGACTCCCTGTCTTTCCAACGTAACAGTTTGATTCAAAGCAGCAGTGATTTTTATCCCAATGTTATGAAATGGATTAAAGATCTATGACGTTTAAAAACCATTAAGCCTTTCATGAAACTCTGGAAGATAATTTTTGAAGTTTTTGAGCTTCTTGAAACAGAGTAGATAATCACTGGTCAAGAGGCTAAGTAATGTGAATTTACAATCCAAGTGGTTCTGAGATACAGTTCAGAATATCTACAGGAGTACAACATGCCCCCTTAGAGTATTTTTCCTGAAATAATATATCTTTTAGCTCATATATACACATAAGATGCAAAACAGACAATTCAAAGAAAATGAAGAAATTAATACCTATAGCATTTTCTCTGGGCCAAGCACTGTATAGATTCCTTAATACTTACTTCATTAACTTTGAGTTATGCTTTTTGGTAAGCACTTGCAACGCTGATCTTTGGTGCAATTTACATCATCTTTAGATATTTATCATGCTTGACTTTCTGTTGTAGTTGGTGAGAGGGCTGGTCAGTAGTATCTCTGAGGTAGAAGGCTACTCAACCATCAGATAAAGGACACCTGGAAGGATGCTTGGAGATATGAAAACTGCGTTGGATATTACTTGCAGCCACAGTATGCACCTGGGCATACTAGTGTGCTGAATTAATGAAGACTTCATCATTGTCCCCTGAGCCAGTCAGGCAAAAAGATATACCTTAAAAAATATTCTAGAATAAATATAAATATACTCTAATAAACATTCTAGAAATTCCTTTCAGGCTAAAAATAAAAAGGAAGACAGAATAAGAGGAAAACCCATAGATTAGAATTGAGGTGGAAATCCTTTTTCCAAATAAACACATGAAATATGTGGTAGGAAATGAGCAATCCCTCCTTCAAAGTGGTTACGCATTATGTGAGTGTAAAAGTTTATTCCAATAAAGCCAGCTATATTTTAGAAAACCACTTTTGGAATTCCCAATAGCACATTCTCTGGTAATATTTGGTCAGTCAAAGATGGATTGAAACTTGGAGAAACAATCACTTTGCCCTAATGGAAATTTTATTAACTTCGGAATTAAAAAATTCTGAGTGCAACTTTACACTGAGAAGCTTATTGAAATGACAACTAAAAGCTGGGTATTATCTCCAGGATGACTGTTCCCACCTTGAAAATTGTTGGGAAACACATAGCTCAGTGATTTAACTTACTTAATAAGTTCTATATATTGTTGTTTTCATAAAAAAAATAAAAAGTCACATTATTGATAAACTTGGGCAATACAATTCGGCAATCAAATGTAAGATGAGCCGTTTTTTGTTTGTAATTTATAACCTCCTCTGGGACCATACCAAAGGAAAAATCTCCAATATTTTACATGGTGAGAATTAATACAGTGAGTATAAAAACAAGGGAATAAGTACTAGCCTCCAGTAGTATCTTTTTTGAAGGGCACAATTATATTTGATGCTGGAGTGCTGGACTTGTCTAAAGAGCAGTCTCTCTGCCTTATGCTCATCTCAACCTCCCAGATGCTTACTTTGGGACATGAATCCTATACAGACTCACCTCTAAGGGATCTGATCTGAGGACCTTTGCAAACAGGCATGACTTGGCTGACAAGATGTTGCCTGAGCACAAAATTCAACCTGCAAGCTTGATTCTTCCCCCAGGCTAACAGGATTTCTCTGCTTTTATTTTCCTTCCCAGGGACTCAGAAACAGATCTGTCTGTTAGAGGAGACTGTATAAACCAGCCAAGGAGAACTGAGGCCACACTGCTACAAACACAGCACAGGATGGCTTTCTTTCTTTATTTTTTTTTTAAACTACTTTATTGAGATATGATTGACATGTAAAAAGCTGGACATATTTAATGTATACAACTCAATGACTTGAAGCTAGGTATACACCCATGAAATCATCACCACCATCATGTTGCCAAACCAAAACTTGTGTCTGCTTGCCTGCACACAGTAAAGCCAATCTACTAACACAAAGTGGTGGTGAAGGAAAGTGCAATGTTTATTGTAAAGCACCATACAAGGAGTCCAATGCTCAAAAAACTCAAACTCCCCAATAGGTTTCAGCAAAACATTTTTAAAGGCATGGTGAAGGAGGGGAGTTTCAGGGTATGTGATCAGCTTGTGCACAATTCTCTGATTGGCTGATGGTGATATAACAGGGTGGCATCACAGGGGTTAAGATTATCAATCCTTAAGTGCCAGGAGGCCTGGGAGATAGGTGTCACCAAGCAGTCAAATCCTTCCATGTGGCGGGGGTTTTAGCATCTGTAAAACAACTCAGGAAATGTACATCAGATACCATTATTTAGGTACTTCAGAAAGGAGATACAGCAGAGATGTGGGAGAGGGGGTCTATCCTGGGAAGGCCCCAGAGGGTCCTGCTCAGTTGCAATCAAACCCATAGATGTATACATCACCTCCAAATGTTTCTTCCTGCCTGATTGATTGATTGATTGATTGATTTTCCCAATGGTGAGAACATTCAACATAAGGTCTACCCTCTTAGCAAACTTTAAGCATATTACACTGTATTGTTAGCCTATGCAAGATAAATAAGTTCTGTTGATCGATAGAGCATAGTGTTTATAACTATCAAATTTACTGGCATTCTTGAAAGGCATTCCTTGTTCCTGCTCTGAGTGACTGAGGTTCTTCCCATGTGACATGGGTCTGGTTCATAGGCAGTGGGATAGTGTCCCTTTGCTATTTGGATGCGGCAGGTGGAAAGAGTTAGAAAGGTGGAGAAGTAAGGAGAAGTGACCCACATCTCCTCTGGGAGAATGTATGATGTGACAATAAAGTTGAACAAAACCTCAGTGTGGGTCACCACAGCAAGCAAACAGGAATGCATAGTCAATTTTCGCCTTGATGATTATTATCACCCTGGGTAGCAACTCTAAGATTGGCTTCAAAGGTTATAATGGCAGGGAGCTGAGTATGCAAGGGAAAAGGCTGACCAGATTTGCTACAAATAACAAAAAATTATTTTCTTGTATAACAGTTGTTGACTAAAAAAAATAAAATAAAATCACAACTTAAAAGTTGAGAATTATGTTTTATCTGGTGGGAGTTTTTAGGACTTCAAGCCCAGAAGGCAGCATCTCAAGTAACCCTGAGAGAAATACTCCAAGGAGGCAAGGGGAGAGCTAGGATATATAGGAGTTTTGCAACAAAGGGCAGGTAATTGGAAACATCAAAATATTACTGTTAACTAAAGAAAACCGGACATTCAATTTAAGGAATTTAGCATTTTTCTATGTATGGGAAGATGCAAGAGTCTGGGTTCACTGAAATCATTCCTTTGATATGTACCTCAGCTATCTGGGGCCAGTATCTTCTGTTTTCATATCCTGAGTTTCCTCAGGGCTCACCCTAGGGAGTGGCTGCAGTCTGATGGCTGTTAGATGGAAGGTATTCTTTCCTTCCTGAGTTCCCTCAGGGCTTACCAGCTCACCATAAGCTGTGGCTGCAACCCCTGATGACTGTGGCATCCTTTAGTTTACTGATATGCAGGAAATATTCCATTTCTCACAGTTCAGTATATAAAAGTTTCTATCCAGCCCATAATCTCCCTGGGGCATTTATTAAAAATTTTTCACTCTTCAGAGATGAAGAAATCAAGACCTGGAGAGGGTTGGTGGCTTTTCCAAGATAAATGCACCTGGAAGGTGTTAGGGCTAAGACAGAAACCCAAAACTCTGGAGGTCAGAATCTTGGTTTATTCTCCTCTTCCATCTATATCTGCTGCCAGTGCTGCAGCCACACTATCAATACTGCCAACCCCATAGCTGCTCCAAGAAACTCCCTAGTTATGATAATAATCCCTAGTAATCATAATAATTTTCATCACTTGCTTTGTGTTGCTTGTGCACCAGACTATATTCAATACTTTACATAAATTATCCCACTTAATCCTTAAACATTGTATAAAATAAGCATGATCATTATCTCCATTTTTTAAATGAAAACTGAATGAGGAAGTTATTCACTCGCCCAAGATCACAGAACCAAGAGTCAAACTTTGTCTTTTTTATTTCAGGACCCAGGAATGTAAATCTTATTTTCCCAGAGCCAAAAGATCCCCTCAGCCTTCCTCCTGACCCACAAGTTCTAGGATTTCCAACACACCAAGAAGGGTTGCCACTCCCTCTTCAAAGCCTCGCTTTGGGCTTCCTATTGCCTGTAGTTTTAACTTCTGGAAACTAGGAAGAAAATTAAGGAGCAGGCATAGATATAGAGACCTGAGGTTTCCAGATCCTCCCCACAAAAATATATTACTTTCCTTTATTTTCTTCTTGTGTAGCAAATTTTTTTCTCCTTTTATTTCACCCTTTTGCTACATACCTGTCTGAGGGACCCATGGGTTAATAAAATAGCCCCACCCAAAACAACGTGAAAAACACAACCAGGTAAAAGTGGAGTTGTAGGAAACAAAGTACCACTGGCTTTGAGGAATTCCTAGAAATGGTTTTCTTCATGCTATCTTTAGCACTTATTCCTCTCTATGAACATTTGGTCCCCTGTGGCCAAGCCCAATCAATTATTCTATTTCAATCTTTCACAAGTGGTTCCAGATTTGTTCAGAGCTCTTAATGTATCTAATTTCATGGTGTTATCATATACTTGTCTTCCACACTATCCACGCCTTTTACTAAAAAGGCAGAACTCGCAGTAAATCGTAGGATGAACTCTAGTCTCCTTGTGTGGTCTCAATATTTAGAGACTGGATTTTTACTCAGATATAATAGTTTTGTGAAGAGCCAGCTGAGGGGTAAGCAGAAGAGCATAGTGTTCCAGAAGTCAGAGTTTCTGGGTCTAATCTTGTCCCTGTAAATACCTAATTTGTTTCATTCAGAAAATATCTATGGAGGAGTTGTCGCTTGCCAGTTGCTATGCTGATGACTATATGAACCCTCACTTTCCCTTTCTTTCTCTGCAACATTAAATCGTCAGCCTGCAAAATATCTCAGGTTCCTTTCAGCTCTTACATTCCTAGTGCATAGTGGGAAGCTTGTAAACATGGTAAAACTTTGGTATGTAATCGCTGGTTTAGATTGGGTCTTTATTTATTTGGTGCTGTGAGAAACTGTGGAGTATAGGTTTGGTAAGAGTACTACAGAGATAAAGAAACAGATGGATTTCAGACTTCCCACCCCACCCCTTTCTTCTTATACCTCATTTTCTGTGCCCTCCATCACTGACACATTGGGTCTACCCTAGGGATAGAAGTAGAGTAATAATGATGCCAAAATATTGGCTCCCTGTGCACCAATGTCAAACAGAAATACAGAGACAGAGTTTTGGAGGAAAGAGAAAGAGTAGCTGTATTTCTTTGCCAGACAAAGAGGGAATACAGCAGGTTAGCACTTCCAGAAACTGTGCCCTCTTGGAGAGGATAGTGAGAAGTTTTTATAATAATGGTTCAAAGAAGACGTGATCAGCTCGTGGACATTTTTCTGATTGGTTGGTGGTGAGGTAAGTGGGAGTCAGCATCATCAACCTTCTGGTTCCAGCTTGTCTGGGGTCTACATGTTTGTGGGCAGCATACTATCATTAATCATTAACTTTTCCTACCTGGAGGGGGTTTCAATATCTGCAAAACTTCTCAAAGATATTGTGTGTGTTCGTTGATGGGGAACAAGGACCTTGCCCCAAGTCTGAACTATTGTTTCTCTTGACGTTGTTTCTTTCTTCTTTCATATCCCCTCCCTTCCCTAATTAAAAACTGCTTGAATCTGCCCGTTGGAACTCAGGGAACATCATGGAGGCTGAATGAAGGCTATTTCCTGTAATCAAAGAAAAGGGGGACACAGAAAACCTTTGTGCCCAGGAGCCCCACAGGACTCTGGTCAGTATGAACACCCCCCCCTTTTTGATACTCCCTCAATCTTGAGGAGAAAAGGTGTTGGACAAGGAAGGGAATAATTGTTTTGGATAGAGACGTTAATCATAAGTCGGTTTTAGGGGGAATTGGTTTTAATCCTCATTTTGGTTTTATCTTTCCCCAAGTCCTTCAGAAAATGGGGTGGTGACTTCTCTAACTACTTCCTCCTGAAGTGGGGTGTAGTCTTGCCTAAATTTTGGGGAATAGATACTGAATTAGAAATATTTGAGTTTCAAGTCCTGGATCTGAGTCTTATATTATTAAAATCTCAATCCCTTGTTCCACCATTTTGGTGCAATAGACCCAGTTAGAGGTAAGAGGATTGATAACTAGAACTTTAGTAGACTAAATAGATTTCATTTCCTTAGGAATTCAGGAGAGTAAGTCTGAAGCCCAGTCTGGAATCAGCACTTCAGAGAGACTTATTGTAGCCAGTTGTTTCCAAACCATTCCCTGTATGGGGAAACCCATCAAGGCAATCCTGAAGATCCAGAAATAGGAAGCTGACTACTTATCTAGCAGTTAGAATTACCAAAAGAATCATTATATGAATCTATATATAAGTAAAATTTATGAGAAAAGATAAGACAACAGAACTTTCATTCCTCTTGTAGGAACAAATAATTAAAGTTTCCCAAAGGGTGAGATGTCTGATTCTCAGAAGTCTGCTTGCTGGCTGTAGGCAATCTTCTTGCCCTGGTGTGATGTACCCACAGTTTTACTCCATCCAGTTTTAGAGAGGTGTAAGTAGTAAGAAGAAAGTCATAGGATCCCTTGCATTTTTCTTTAAATGGTTGCTCAGGTCATTGCTCTTTTTCACTTTCAGCACCACCCAGTCTCCTGCTCTGAGGGGATGCAAGAGAGCCTCTAGGTGAGGGTGAGACCTGTGGAACACAATCTCATACATAGTGGTTAACAATTGACCAATCTGTTGAACATACTCTTTGATTTTCCTTTTCCCTTCTGTGTTAGAAATGTTTCTCTTTCCTTACTCTTAAGAGCTAAGAATGGTCTCCTGTACATAATTTCATAAGGACTCAATCCTAGCCTGTTTTTAGGAGCCATCAGTATATGGAGGAGAGCAATTGGCAAGACCTTGTCCCATTTTGGGTGAGTTTTCTGGCATAGCTTAGTGAGAGTTTTCTTAATAATGTCCTTAAAAGAGTTTTTGTCACTTCCGATGCTTTTTCTGTTCTGACTGGAAAGGCCTCTATTCAACCTTGATCTAGATGTAATCCTCTCAAATCTTTAGCAATTTCATTGAAGAGGGTAGGGGAATATTTAAATCGTTGTGGCATAGCTCAGAGGATTCAAGTTTGCAAAAATACAGGAATGAATGTGTCTGAAATCATATCCACAATTGTCACCTACTTTTACAATAGTTACTCCATTTTGACTTTCAAATGTATTCTCCTCCTCAGTGTTAAAGCAGATGTCATTGTTATTAATTTCAGTACTTTTCTAGATATGAGAAGATGCAAGAATTTGGACTCATAAAATCTTCTGAAAATATCTAAAGGCCTGTTCTGCCAGTTTTCTCAGAGCATGGAGTGACTCATTTCTGTTCTCCACCCTGAATTCATTTCAGTGGGTGTTGAAGGTCAGTGGCCACAGTAGCCATTGACTTAATCCTTGCAGAGGCAGAAGGAAAGTGCCAATTTTCAGTTGGCAGGGTCCCTTCAGGGTCATAATTTTGACCCTGGTTTGGGGGGCATTACATGACCATTTCATCCCACAGTGCTAGGAACATTCATTCCCAGGTCTGGTGAAGATTTCATTGATAGGCCATTCAATGTGCTATTATTGGACTTGTCCTTATTAACAGTGCAAAAAATCTCTGGACCACCTGTCTTACTAGTCTCTTATGGTCCAGGAAAATATTCCCTCTTGTTGCTTCTTGCCATATCTAAAGTTACACTATTACAATCACTGATCTCACATGGAACTATATGTCATTTTACCAGAGGCTCAGTCACACATTTGGTAATGTAAGAAACAACAATTTTCTGAAAAAAGGCAATATAAGAAACAATATAGCTAGTAAGATTAATATAGTTATTAAGGTCATAAGTAAGAATGTAATTCAAGAACTTCTATTATGTGCTGCCCAGTATATCCCAGGTCATCTGACTTAGTCTGTTCTGTACCATCCTTATCTTTCAGGGAAATTATATACCGGCACTGTCCATAAGGCACCCAGTCCAGTTTCCTAGTGTTACTAGACTGATCACCTTAGTTTGATTTAAATGTTCTCAGCATAGAGGAATCCTTAAACTTAAATTACCATAGCCTGGTGTTAACTACATAAATCCATCACACAATCATGGGAAGTTTTATTTCTTGGCTGAAATTTTGCTTGTTGCTCTGATTGAACTTGAGTAATAGAGGAAAATTCATATTTATGGTCAGGGTCAGAGCAGGCATTATTAATTGGCCAGGTGAGGGGATCCCAATCCCACTTAGTAATATCAATAATGGCCTAAGCAGGACTATAATTTCTTTTTTCTAAAATAAATTTCCTAAGAGCCAACTAATTAGAGCTGTGGAGTGGAGAAATCCACCAAGGTAACCCAGAAGTGCTAGACTTGGGTAACTGGTCACAAACTCAGCAACTGGATTGATTTTTAAAACTAGCATAGAATCATGCCTATAATAGAAAAGCATTTGATTCATATGCAAAAGTTCAAGAAGTCAAGAAAACATTATAAAAGATCATTTGAGTCAGGTCCATGATCTTGGGCTAGCTGTCTACTTCTGATTTCATCTTCTTCTCAACCTGGTGTGAGTGTAATTTCTTATCAGTTTGAGCATTGTTTTAAGGTGATTTGAGGTCAGCAGTCCTCTCTATAGGCCAGTCCAATGCAGGCGCCCTTTGTGATTAGAAATTAATCCAGGAGTCAATTCTCTTCAGTTTCATGGTGTATAAGAGTCCTTGTGTCTAGGTTGGAGATAGTCCTTTAAATTATTTTTCCAGTATGCATAATCCCTTGGTTGCAGGTCATGAGGCATCTGATCTTCATCTAAAGTTAGATTACTAAAATAAGCTTCAGAAACAGAGTGTCTTTAATAATTCAATTAAACTTTACATTAATATAACACAACAACGGGGAACTATCTTGGAGATGAGTCTTAGTAAATACAGACCTCCATTAACAAAACTGGAATGTAATATTTACTGAGACATAATCTTTTTCTCTCTAAAATTACCCTCATTTTTACCAAATATAACAAAATTAAGACTAGTTTGTTTGCAAAATAAGTCCGGTCTCAATAAACTTGGCCTGTTGATTTATATAACTGTAATTGACCATATAGGCTTTTTTTTTTTTTTTTACTTTGATGAAACTTTTATAAGGAGTTTCAGACTGACCTTTTAAAAGACCTCTCAGGGCTAGGAAAATCACGCCAAGGGCTTGTCACAGATTGTGCCTAACAGAGCTAGGTGAATTCCTCCTTTTTCAAGGTCCCCAAAATACCTTGAAATTTCTGTACCTGTTAGTGAGGTAACCTTCTTAATTTATCTGACAAAGCTGCTGTGAACCTAAGAGTTTCCAATCTCTGAAGGGAACAGATAGAGAAAAAAGATTAATGTTTCAGATAAAAGCAGATAAATTCTGCTTTTGAAGGTATAATTTACCGAATTACTGTAAACCATAATTAGTTTGAGGGGAAGGATTTCCTTATACCTGGAAAACACAAATTCAAACAAGTAATTTTTCAGATAGAAACCATAAAAATTATAACTATATTCACCAGTTCACTCAGGCCTATGTAACTAATCCTTTTTGTTAACAGTTCTATGAAGCCATCAGGTTTCCCATTAGAATTCTTCAATTTCTTACCCAGTTTAGCATTATAGTCTGAAACTCAGAAACCTGTATTTATCCAAAAGTCCTTTCTATAAATCTTCTTGAAGAGGCAGAATTTTTGCAAAAGCATTAGAGTGAAACCATAAATGTCTATAATGATGAAAGACTTAAGAAGGCATGTTTAAAATCTGATTACAATGCAATTGACAAAGTAACTTGGTTACTGCTGTGACATACAACACTTTCAGATAATAACTAGAACTATGACTGATAACATTTTACCAGGACATATCAGAATTTTAGAAACTCCATCTAATTTCTAGAATATCTATATTAGTAACATTTAACATACAATATAATCTAAGAAGATTTATTATGCATTTGACAATACTTCTCATGTAATTTAACATACCAAATGAAGATAATTAGTTTAATATCTCTCTTTGGGATGCTTCAGGGGCCCCTTGAAGCATCCCAAAGTTAGCTAGAGGTCAAAGAAACTTCATTACAGTTTGATTTGGAAGTTTTGTCAAAAAAAAAAAATCAAAAAGGATTTAGAACACTTAGGCAGATAGGATCATAGATCACTGTGAAATAGTAGTTATTTTTGTAGCCAAAGTGGCAATAAAAGTATTCAAAGGCAAATACAGATCACTTAAAAGGTAAAGAAACTTAAAATCTGTCATCAAAAGCAGCTCAACATTTTTTTTTAAACTTGTCCTTTGAACAGAGAGAAAAGCCACTTTCAAGTTTTGCAGCAGTTTACATTTAAAATTTATTTAATCAAATTTTGTCTAAACTTAGCCAACCCTGACCATGCACAAAACTCTTTCCTTGGCATCCACTTTCCACAAAACTTTCATCACTTTCTGTATCCCTCACTTTATTTTTCCATCCAGAAACAGCCAGTTGTAAGTCAGACCTACTTTCTTTTCCCTTAATACAATACAATTCCATTCCTCATATCCTCTTTACTGAAAACACACATCATACTTTCCTTAAACAACAATGAACTGTCCTTTATATCAGCACTCTGTAGATTGGTAAACATAAAACCAAATAATAATTTCTTGAAAAATGTGCTTTCTTATAGAAAATATCTCAGTGTGGCATGAAACACATTTATTAATCAATCTAAACCTTTTGTTTATCTGTGAAAGTAAACCAGTGTTCAGTAATTAATGTTTCAGTATCTTATTTTATTTGGAAATGGCCCAGTTATTAAATAAATTTCCATCATTTAACTTAATTCAGCACAACTCTAAAATTTCAAGTTGTCACATATCTGGAGAGATTATTCTTAAGCAGACATTCCTATAACATAATTTTTCCTAAAAATTTCACCCAAAGCTCTTATCTGATTTGCATTTTCTTTCCTTAAACATTTCTTCACATTGAGTTACTTTCCTTGCTGAAAATTTGCAACAGATATAATAAGATCTTATTTAGCTTATATTAAGCCTAGGTACAATAAAAGTATTATTCTTAATGTTGATGACTCTAAAGACATGTCTATATTAATTAGATCAACAAACTTAAACATTAATACCAGGTACTAATTTAATACCAAATATTTCCCCGTTCACATGAACCTGAAATTCATTTAGCCTAATTTCTCTTGTATTTAGAATTGTTCGATTTGTCAGAGCTTACTTTTCTTTAAGCCAATTAAATGGAGCTCATTTACAAATTAACCTCAGAAATATTATCCAAAGACACAGACACATACTGAGACATACACAGATATCCAGACAGTCAGGGATCTCATAGTTTCCACTTGAGGTTTAAAATGTCTCTTTGCCTCCTTTTTTTTTTCTTGGCTTGAAGTTCTACTAATTAACCCAAGGCTGAAGTCTCAGGCAAAGTGGGCTGTGTAAAGACACATACTGAGATATACATATATCCAGATAGACACAGTGAGAGACCTAGCTTTCTGCTTGAGGCTTAAAATGTCTTTCTGTCTCTGTCTCTCTCTCTCTTCTTTTTTTTTTTTTTTTTTGGCTTGAAGTTTTACTAATTTACTCAAGGCTGAAATCTCAGGCAAAGTGGGCTGTGTATCTCAAGGACATGATAAGAGTTAGCTTCAAGTTTTTCTCCTAAGAATATTTTTGTCCTCTCAGGGTCAGAATTCTGAAAAAGTATTTAAGTAAGCTAGCTTTCTCTAATTGTACATGCAAAAAGAACTCGTTTTGTAGTTTTTTTTTTAAGTTTTATTTTAACCAATTTTCTCCAGAGTCTAAAGAATACTGTGGCCATCCTGTGTCAAAAAATTCATATTTATTTTCTTCATTGGATCATAACTATAGGTTGACCAGTCATTCAAAATTTTTCCCAAGGGGTTCCCAGGTGGGGGTGGAACCTCAGAGGAAATGTTTCCCATTTTGGCTTGAGCAGTTAGCAATAAACGTTAGATGTTAACGTGCTCAAATCAAAACCTAAACCTTCACCTTGACAGCTGGAAGTCACACATAAAACATAAACCATAAAAGGAAACAGCAAAGAGATGTTCAAAAAGAAAAAAAAATCATACGGTGGAAACCCACCCAAACTTGACTTCCAAGTCCCACTAGACCTGGACCTTTGCCCTAAGTGGTGCCTTACATCAGAATTTCCCTTTGCTGAGAGAATTCCACACTGGGATTTCCCTTTTCAGGGAAATGTGCATATTGAAACTGAAGTTTCTGTGTGGGTACAATCAAAGTCTCTGGTGTGCACTCCAGGAGACTCAGCAGAGGTGCTTGACAGGTGCATGGCAACTTCTGTATACTCTCTTTCTGGTCCTCAAGAAGTTGGTGTCTTTCTCAGAGTGAAAGTTTGAACTGGCATGGACAAGAGAATATGTCCTCAAGAAAAGAAAGCCTCAGCAGCTGCTAGGCCAACCTCTCCCCCATTCTCCACCCCAGCCTTGGAGATCCACAACCGAGTCAGCAAGTTTGGTGTGACTGGGGCACCATCCTGCAGCAGGGAACCCTGGCTATCTGGCCTCAGAGAAGTCCTCCAAACCTCCACTTTCCAGGAGGAGGCTGGCATGGAGAGAAATCCCCAAGCATTCGATCAAGCCAAGGGCCCTGTAGGGCCACTTGCCTGCGAGATCCTGGACGAGTTCCCCAAAATTTCATGCCAAAATAGTGGCTCTCTGTTCACAAATGCTGAACAGAAACACAGGGACAGAACTTTGAGGGAAAGAGAAAGAGTAGCTGTATTTCTTTGCCAGGAAAAGAGGGAACACAGCAGGCTAGCACCTCCAGAATCTGTGCCCCTTGGAGAGGGTAGTGAGAAGTTTTATAAAAATGGTTCAAAGAAGATGTAATTAGCTCGTGGATATTTTTCTGATTTGTTGGTGGTGAGGTAAGTGGGAGTCAGCATCATAAACCTTCTGGTTCCAACTGGTCTGGGGTCTATGTGCTTGTAGGCAGCATAGTATTGTTAATCATTAACTTTTCCTACCTGAAGGGGGTTTCAGTATTTGCAAAACAGCTCAAAGATATTGTAGTGTGTGTCCGTTTTTGGGGAACCAGGATCTTGCTGCAAGGCTGAACTATTGTTTCTCTTGACTTTGTTTTTTCTTGTCTCATATACCCTCCATTACCTAATTAACAACTGCTTGAATCTGCCCATTGGAACTCAGGGAAGGTCATGGAGACAGATGGAGGCTATTTCCTGTAATCAAAGAAAAGGGGGACACAGAGAGCTTTTATGCCCAGGAGCCCCACAGAGCCCTGCTCGGTATCAATCACCATCAACACATGACATCTGATAATGTAGGCAAAGGAGCTTAGGGGTGCACTTTCTTCACTTAATTAAGGTACCCCACAGCAGTATGGATAAAGGGTAACCTTGGGGCAGAGTTATCCTTTAGAATGATTTGTGATCCTCATTTTTGCTGTCATTAACTTAACTCAGGCTCTTATCAATTTATTCCTGTATTAATACAACAGAGGAGAAATTTATCTGGGTTTCCTGCCACCTCAGTTCCATTTACTGTCCCCACTCCTTTTAAACCACCGTGTGCTTCTGCTTTTATCTTTCAATTCGAAACACGCAACTATAGACGTTCTCAGCTCCCTGTTGCCTCCCACCCCTGGACCATTCTCTTCCCTGGCTCCACACTACAGGTTAGCCCACACTGTACACTTTCTATTTATAACTCGAGTCATTTCCACCTTCCTCTCTTCCTTTATACCGAGTGCCATCCTATGTATTCCTCAAAAACCAATCCATGTCTTTGCTTCATCATGAAGATTATTCAGACTATACAAAACTTACTCATCTTACTGTCTCTACATCCCAGTTGAAATAAACAAGTATTAATTTACCTATCAGTTGCAAAAACATGTTTCAGTAGCTGACAATATGTATATGAATAAGCGAGATTTTAGCCTTCTTTCAGTATAATACAGTAAATCATCAAATACCCTTTACTTTGACCTCAGTATTTATATTGTGCATCACAAGGTTTTTTCATGAAACTATATTGTTAAAGGTTAACTCCCTGTAATGTTTTTTATTGTATTCTATGAGTGTAAAACTGATGATTGACCATTGACAAAATTGAATTCATATCTCACTAATAGGTCAAAAAAGAAGTTTGACAGCATTGACTTATAAGAGGAGAAAGAAATGTAAACCCTTGCTACTCAAAGTATGTTTTATGGAACAGTAGCCCCAACATCACTTACAATCTTTATCTTTTTTAATATCTTTTTTGGAGTATAATTTCTTTACAATGTTATGTTAGTTTCTGCTGTATAACAAAGTGAATCAGCTATATGTATACATATATCCCCATATCCCCTCCCTCTGTGTCTCCCTCCCACCTTCCCTATCTCACCCATCTAGGTGGTCACAAAGCACCGAGCTGATCTCCTTGTTCTATGCAGCTGCTTCCCACTAGCTATCTATTTTACATTTCGTAGTGTATATATGTCAATGCTACTCTCTCACTTCGTCTTAGCTTAGCCTTCCCCTTCCCCGTGTCCTCAAGTCCATTCTCTACATCTGTGTCTTTATTCCTGTCCTGCCCCTAGGTCCATCAGAACTAATTTTTTTTTAAGATTCTATATATATGTGTATATATATATATATGTGTTAGCATACCACATTTGTTTTTCTCTTTCTGACTTACTTCATTCTGTATGACAGTCTCTAGGTCCATCCAGCTCACTACAAATAACTCAATTTTATTTCTTTTTATGGCTGAGTAATATTCCATCAAATATATATATGCCATATCATCTTTATCCATTCATCTGTCGATGGGCACTTAGGTTTCTTCCATGTACTGGCTATTGTAAATAGAGCTGCAATGAACATTGTGGCACATGACTCTTTTTGAATTATGGTTTTCTCAGGGTATATCCCCAGTATTCAGATTGCTGGGTCATATGGTAGTTCCATTTTTAGTTTTTTAAGGAACCCTCATACTGTTCTCCATAGTGGCTGTATCAATTTACATTCCCACCAACAGTGTAAGAGGGCTCCCTTTTCTCCACACCTTTGCCAGGATTTATTGTTTGTAGATTTTTTGATGATGGCCATTCTGACCAGTGTGAGGTGATACCTCATTGTAGTTTTGATTTGCATTTCTCTAATGATTAGTGATGTTGAGCGTCCTTTCTTGCATTTGTTGGCAATCTCTATATGTTCTTTGGAGAAATGTCTATTTAGGTCTTCTAGAAATGCAGAATCTCAGGCTCTGCCTCAGACTTACTGAATTAGAGTCTACAATTTATATGCTTAGTAAAGTGTGAAAAGTACTGATAAAAACAACCACATATAAAACATGAGAAGTATTAAATGGATGTATGCTTGGAGGATGGGAGAAGAAAAGGCACAGACACAAGGCTAACTTTTATTGAGCCAGGCAGTGGACTGGGTTCTTTCATATAACTTGTCAACTACATCTATTAAAAATATATATATATATAAGATGGATATTGCCATTCTCATTTTCTGAAGGGAGGATATTAAGGCTGAGAAAGGTTAAGAGTTTTAGCCTAGGTCACACAATTAATAAAAGGCAGAGACACATACATCAAACATATTTGCAAAGCACATATCCTATAAATGACTTGTATCCAAAACTTACAAAGAATCTTAAAACTCAACTATAAGAAAAAAAGTTTTAAAAATTAGTCAAAGGATCTCAATGGACACTTCAACAAAGAAGACATACAAATGACAAATAAGCATATAAAGATATGCTAAATGACATATATCATTATGGAATTGTAAACTAAAACACCAGCTAGATACCACTACACACCTAGTAGAATGGCTAAATCCCAAAATAATGACAACACCAAATGCTGACAAGGATGTGGAACAATGGAAACTCTCATTCTTTGCTGGTGGGAATGAGAAATGATATAGTCACATTGTTACCAGAGTTGCCAACAGACCCTTGCTCAAAACCCACCAACCTCTTCTTTAAATAGGACTTAACATATTTAAGTCACAGAATCTGAACACAAAGAAAGGAAGCTATAGGAAGAGAAAAAGAAAAACTGGATAAAACCAGGTGAAATCAATATGGTGATGAATTGTATCCTATCTTGGATTGGAAGCATTAATATTGTTAAAATGACCATACTACCCAAAGCAAACTACAGATTTAATGTGATCTCTATCAAATTACCCATGACATTTTTTACAGAACTAGAACAAAAAATCTTAAAATTTATATGGAAACATAAAAGACACAGAATTGCCAAAGTAATTCTGAGGAAAAAGAACAAAGCAGGAGGCATAACCCTCCCAGACTTCAGACAGTACTACAAAGCTGCAGTAATCAAAACAGCATGGTATTGGCACAAAAACACACATGCAGTGGAACATAAAATGGAACAGAATAGAGAGCCAGAAATACACCCACACACCTATCGACAATTAATCTTCCACCAAAGACGCAAGAATATGCAATGGGGAAAAGACAGTCTCTTTAGCAACTGGTGCTGGGAAAGTTGGGCAGCTGCATGTAAATCAGTGAAGTTAAAAAACACCCACATACCATATACAAAAATAAACTCAAAATGGCTTAAAGACTTAAATATAAGACAAGACACCTTTAAAACTCCTAGAAGAAAGCATAGGCAAAACATTCTCTGACATAAATTGTAACAATGTTTTCTTAGGTCAGTCTCCCAAGGCAATAGAAATAAAAGCAGAAATAAACAAATGGGACCTAATCAAGCTTATAAATTTTTCACAGCAAAGGAAACCATAAGCAAAACAAAAGAAAACCTATGGACTGGGAGAAAATATTTGCAAATAATGCTACTAACAAGGGCTTAATTTCCAAAATATACAAACATCTCATATAATTAAATAACAAAAAAACAAACAACCCAATTAAAAAATGGGCAGAAGACATAAATAGACATTTCTCCAAAGAAGACATACAGATGGCCAATAGGCACATGACAAAATGCTCATCATCACTAATTATTAGAGAAATGCACATAAAAACTAGAATGAGGTACCACCTCACACAAGTCAGAATGGCCATCATTAAGAAGTCTCAAAACAATAAGTGCTGGAGAGGGTGTGGAGAAAAGAGAATGCTCTTACACTGTTGGTGGGAATGTAAATTGGTGAAACCACTGTGGAAAACATTGTGGATATTTCCAAATAAACTAAAAATAGATATGATCCAGCAATCCCACTCCTGTGAATTTGGGTAGATCCAAACAAAACTGTAATTTGAAAAGATACATGTACCTCTATGTTCATAGAAGCACTATTTACAATAGCTAAGACATGGAAACAACCTAAATGTTCATTAACAGATGAATGGATAAAGAAGATATGGTGTGTGTATATATATAATGGAATATTACTCAGCCATTAAAAAGAACGAAATAATGTCACTTGCAGCAACATGGATGGACCCAGAGATGGTCATACTAAGCGATGTAAGTCAGAAAGAGAAAGGCAAATACTGTACCATATCACTTATATATGGAATCTAAAATATGACAAAAATGAATGTATCTACAAAACAGAAAGAGACTCACAGACATAGAGAGCAGACTTTTGGTTGCTGAGGGTGAGGGGGGTGGGGGAGGGAAGTACTGGGAGCTTGAGATTAGAAGATTCAAACTCTTATATATAGGATGGATAAACAACAAAGTCTTACTATGTAGCACAAGGAACTATGTTCAATATCCTGTGACAAACCATAATGGAAAAGAATATGAAAAAGAATATATATATATGTTTGTATATATATATATATGTGTGTGTCTGTATATATGTATATATATATACAGTCACTTTGCTGTACAGCAGAAAGTGTTAACACATGTCAACACAACACTGTGAATCAACTATACTTCAATAAAATTTTTAAAAAACATGATGATGAATCTGACCTGCAACAGACCCCGAGTCTCATTTTGCACTGATTTTATTACATTAGCTTACTAAATGACACACCAACTGGTGACCACGACAAGAAGTCACTGACAGAAAGACAGAGAAGGGGGGCACCCCATTTCCAGGAAAACCCTGCCTCTTAACCAGAAAACTATGTATATGCCTCCCCATCATTAATCTCTCTGCTTCCCCCCATTGTCCTTACTCCTTAAAAGGAAATTCCTCTCTCCATTAAGGTGAGAAATTTATTTGTGAACCATGACCTCACTTCTCCATCCTCTGGCCATTGAATGAAGCTTGTGGTGCTTCAATCTCAGCTTCAATTTTGTTTTCAACTATATGAAATGGAATGGAAAAATAACCTCCCCACCAAGGCAGAGGGCCTCAGCGGGTCTAAGGCTCAAGCAGAAATACATACACCTTAATTCAGTAACAGCATTGGAAAGCACAGTTTCTTACAAAGCTAACCATAGTGTGATTATATAATCCAACAGTCACACTCCTAGGTTTTTACCCAAATAAGTTGAAAATGTATGTCTACACAAAAAAACTTATGTCCATATAACAACTTTATTTATAATTGCCAAAACTTAGAAGCTACCAAGACATCCTTCATTGGGTCAATTGATAAATAAACTGTGGCACACCCAAACAATAGAATTTGAAAAGATACACATTCTCTTCTATGGAAGAGAGCAGTGTAGTTTTGAACAGCAGCACCACTAGGTCCTTGACGGCCTTGTCATTCTGGTCTGCTTCTGCTTTCTGCCGCAGGGTCTCCACAATGGGGTAGCCAGGATTGATCTCCAGATGCTTTTTGGCCATCATGTAGCCCATGGTAGAGTTCTCCTGAAGTGCCAGGGCTTTCATGATGTGCTCCATGTTGGCAGTCCAGCCTTTCAATGCTAAAAGGAAATGAGTTAATCAAGCCATTAAAAGATATGGAAGAAATTTAAAAGTATACCACTAAGTGAAAGCAGGCAGTCTGAAAAGATTATATTGTATTATTTCAACTATATGACATTCTGGAAAAGGAAAAACTATGGAGATAGTAAAAAGATCAGTGGTTATCAAGGATTCAGGGGCAGAGAGGACAGGATGAATAAATGTATCACAGGATACAACATGGTGGTAAAACTTCTATATTATTCTGTAATGATCAACACATGACATTATACATTTTTCCAAACCCAAAGAATTGTTCAACACAAAGAGTAAACTCTACTGCAAACTATGGACTCTAGTTTATAATTATGTATCAATATTGGTTTATAAGTTCTACCAAATGAACCACACTAATGCAAGATTGTGAAAATAGGAGAAATTTTGTAGGAGAGAGAAAACAAGGGTTTTCTCTATACTTTCCATGCAAATTTTATGTAAACCTAAAAATTGCTCTAAAAAATGTCTTTTACAAAATCAGAAGCAAAGCTAGAATTTGGACCCAAGTCTGTCTGATATGAAAGACTGTCCTCCAGAAAGATACCAAAAGGGCACTTGGAGCTGTAAGGAAATGGGAGTAAGGTTTTCTCCCGTGGGAAATGGTGAAGAATGTTGAGTGGTTCTATCTGACTATTAGAGATTCTGCCTTATGTAAAACAAATTTCCTCTGCAATAACAGTGATGTAAACAGTGAGTCAACACCCATGAAATAAATTCCAAAGAGAAATAAAGAAACCGATTCCACATACATCCTTCTAGAATATAGAAGAGGGAACACTTCCCAACCCATTTTATGAGAACGGCATTACTCTGATTCCAAAATCAGACAAAGTCATTTCAAGACCAAAAAAAAGTCCAAAAGAGAATTCTTGTGTTTCAAGTGAGCATAAATTTTCCCATTTTGTCCTACAAATGTTTAGCCACAACTCAGAAAGATTCTCAGACTTGGACTCATGCATGAATTCACAACACAATAAATTCATTTACCAACAAAGAAGCCAGAAGAAACAGCAACTGTGGACTAAGAATGTTGCCTGCCATATAGTAAACAAATGATGTCACAGCCATCAGCAATTGCAGCCACCCCTGACAGTGAGCCCTGAGAGAACTCAGGATGAAAACAAGGAATGCCTGCCATTTAGCAGTCATCAGATTTCAGCCACCCACAATGGTGCAGCTTGAGGAAACTCCGGATGAGAAAACAAAGGTTGTTGCCCCCAGATAGCTGAGGTGCATATCAAAGGAATGATTTCAGTGATCCCAGACTCTTGCATCTTCCCACACATAGAAAAACACTAACTTATTTAAATTGAGATATCTGGTTTTCTTTAATTAACAATCATCCTTGAAGTTCCAACTACCTGGCCTTTTTTTCAAAAACACTGGTATATCCTGGCTCCCCCCTTGCTTCCTTGGAGCAGTTTTCTCAGGGTTATTTGAGATGTTATCTGCTGGGCTTGAAGTCCTAAGAATGTCCACTGAATAAAACATAACTCTTAACTTTTAAGTTGTACATTTTTTTTTCAGTCAACAGTTTTGAATACCATGAATAAAGGACCCAGAGCAGATGTATCTCCTTCACCTGAACTCTATGATGAACTGGATCCTTGGTACCAGCAGAGGCCTCTTGTGCCCATCTACCTCATTGGAGAGTCCAGAAGAATTGGGTCTCTCCTGGTTCTCCCAATTTTTGTTTGATGATCCTGAGTTTTATTTGTAATGTCTAACATGTACCTGGCTCCCCAATTGAAAAATATAAGGGAGTGACCCTCTAATTTAAAGGTATTAGGGGAGCCCAGTTGAAAAAGGAGAAAATGCCCCCTAATTGAAAAGTATTAGGGGAGCCTTGTTGAAACACATTCAGGCTCAGTTTAGACACTGGGTGGTTTTATCCTCAGTCAAAAGACTTGGGAAGACTTTGCTCAGTCAAACACTGAATAGGGTTGGACTGGGTAATTAGGGGGAAGACTGGCCTATCATTTTTCCTTGAATTGTCTACATTAATATAGTTTGTTGAAATAAAACTTAAATCTTATGAAAGCTTCTTATCTCTGAAGAAGGGACTCTCTCATCCCTGCTGGCAATGGCTTTCTCAGGGGACTGAGAAATTTGCAGGAGTGGTCAAGTCAAAGACCTCATGCCTTTGTGTAGCTGTCCTTGTAGGGAAACCCACTCATTTTAATTAACAACCTGCTGAACCAGGGACATGAATAAGAACTGGCCATTCCGTGATCTGAGCACCTGTGCTTGTCTTATGCTGCTTCCAGGAAAACCCGAGACACATAAAAGGGAGCTAAAACAACTCTGGAAGAATAAAAAAAAAAAAAAAAAGAAAAGAAAAAAGAGGAGTTAAGATTTTAAGCAGCACATTGACCCACCAGGCAATCAGCACTAGCAAGTTTATCAATCAACAAACTGACCTCAGAATGAGAAATAAAGCTTTCAAAACAAACAACAGAAAAGGAAGGACAGATTGTCAGCCTCCTACTAATACCCCAGACAGGTTTATATACATACATACTTACCCTTACAAATACTTACTTAATTGGAAATTAAAGGAAATCTCATCCTAAAAGAAGGGGCTCTTTTATTGCGAACACAGTTAAGTTTTAAAAGCCAGCTTGATAAAAATATATTTTCAGAATTCTGACTTTAAACAAAGGACTTCTAGGGGGAACTTGCATTTCTCTTCTTGCGTCTTTGAGATGCAAATATTATACTGATCTTCTTAGGATGTTGTGTGTGTGTGTGTGTGTGTGTGTGTGTGTGTGTGTGTGTGTGTGTCTTTAAGAAAAAACAAAAACTTGATCTCTGTCACGCTATTTTGGGGAGTAAACTTTCTGGATCTTTTATTTAGGTGACATCCTTCCCACGCTCTTATGTGAAAGCCACTTTCATCTTATTGGTTAATAGCCAAATGATGGATCATTTAAATTGGAGAATCTTCTAAATTGGTAATTTTTTAGAGAGCTCTCATTATAAACAACTGTTTTACTGGTACCTATATAAGCAAAAATCAAACTAAAGGTGGAAAAAAAAAAGTATATCTAATGGTTAACCTAAGAACTCCATTAGTTTAAATCAAACAAACAAACAAAAAAGCAGTTTGAGAAGCTTTATTTGTGGTCTTTGCTTCCCCTCAATGGATCTTACATGTTGACTGGAAAAGAAAAAGCACAGTGTGAGAGCTAAGTTTTATTTGGGGCAAAATGAAGACTGTAGCCCAGGAGAGAGCATTTCAGACAGCTCTGAGAAACTGCTCCAAAGAGGTAGGGGGGAAGGTCAGTATATATGTGATTTTGGTGAAGGGGGAGTACATGCAATCAAACATGTATTTTTTACAGAAAGCTTCTGCTAGTCTCATGAAGGTTACTGCTAGTTACAAGGAGCAGACATCACCAAGAAGGATTTTAGTGCTTTTCTAGATATGAGGAGATGCAAGAATTGGACTTACAAAATCATCCCGTGAAAATATCTATCTATCTGAAGACCTGTTCTGCCAGTTTTTCACAGAGCAAAGGGGGGCCTCATTCCTCGTCTCCCTGATGGTCAGCAGCTGCAGTGACTCATAATTTTATCCTTGTAGAAGTAGATGGCAAGTGCCAGTTTGTAGGTGACATACAGATGCTTAAAAAAATAAATTAAAAATAACTAATATTAACAGGAAACAAACCTGTAAGAAAAGCCTAGATACTTTTTCCAACAAGGTAGAAATTTTTAAAAAGACAACCCAAATGGATAAAGAAATCTTTAGATTATTATTTAAAGTGGGATACATAAAATTGACATTTACATGATTAAAGCACAAGGTTTTGATATTACATTACCTAAGGTTAAATGGGCCAAAAGGGAACCCCGACTGGTCCCCAAGATTAAAAGCCAAACAAGTCTGCTTTATTTACCCCAATTTAATATATATGTATTTATGATATATATAATTATTATATATTATATATATATATATATATTTAAGGGGCTGGAAAAAGAAGTTACACTGAGATACCTGACCAAAAATTACTTGGGGCAAAAATTAGGCCAATTAATCAAGATTGACAAAAATGCCTGTGCTCATTAGCTCACCTCCTCTCTATGGGGATCCCAGAACATTTTATATAAAAATAAAATGGACAGGGAATAAAAAGAAAGAAATACTTCTAGGACTCCTCTAGTAAGATCAAAGCTTGTTGATTGTATCCTAGTAAAAATTAAAGTTAAAGGTATAAAAGTTGAGAGAATTGAGATGAAAGCGTATAAAATTGGTCTATTTAAGTGGGCTTTATTTAAGATGGTTACATCTCTTTTGCTTAATTATATTGTGAGATAGACATGTTTCATTGGGGAATGCTTCCCCTGCATTATATTATAAGACAAGGCATATAGATCTGCCCCTCAGGAAATAGTAAACATACTAAAGGAAACGAATAGGGTACCTGAGCCATACAATAAAGTGAAATAGGAACTCATATTAAGAGACTAATAAAAATAAAAATAGTGATTTTGCTCTGGGTTTAACTCATAAACTCAGAAAGAAGCTCTTTGTTGAACGCCTTATACAAATTGTGAAGGAATGATAAATTAATCTCTAAAACTCTAGAACACAGAACACTTAAATTTCAATTTCATTAGAAACATTCTCACTGATATCAAAAAGCAACTGTCTTTGTCGTACAAATCTCTACAAATCAGACATGTAAATACAGGCCACAGGGACATGAGACTGAGTCTAATTAGGTCAATCAGGAAAGACTTGAAACCAAGAAAAAAAAAATTGACAAAGGTGGCAGTTTACAAATTCAAACCACTGGAAAGCCTCCCTCTGCTGAAAATCTAATTCATAGCCTCCTTAGAATTTTTCTCAAGAACAAATACAAATCTTAGAAGTCTTTTCCACAAATTTTAAAGCCTTAGTCATCTGAGCAAGCAACTTTAAAGTATTCCAACACTTCTTTGTAAACTAGTAAGTTTATATTGTAATGCCTGATTTATAACTGTTTTTTTTAAAGTAAAGCCATGAGATCTCTAGTTTTGCCTGTTTATATATCTGTGAACACATTATACATATGAGATATATCTACCTCCAGAAATCATTATCAAAATTGAATTTATAGAGTGCTCCATTTAATTGACTTAAAAGTAAGTGCTTACAAATTAACTATAAAAGAAGCTAGGCAAAATGACTTTCAGGTTCAAATGAACTGGGAAATATCTGATATTAAGTTGATACCTGGTATTAAAGTTAGTTTGTTTGTTGATCTAATTAATACAGACATGTCTATAGAGTCATCAGCATTAAGTATAATATTATTATTGTACTAGTTTTAATAGAAGTCAAACAAGACCTTATTATATCTGTTGCAAATTTGTCAGCAAGGAAAGCCGCTTGATATGATGAAACTTTAAATGTAAATGAGATAAGAGCTTTTGAGTAAACTCTTTAAAAATAATTATGTTTTAGAAATATCTACTTAAAATTATCTCTCCAAATATTTTATAACTTAAAATTCTAGACTTGTGCTAATTTAAATTAAATGATGGAAGTCTGTTGAATAGCTAGGTCATTTCCAAAAAAATAAGATACTGAGACATCAATTACTAAACAGAGAAACTAAAGGTATTTAGGACTATTAATGAATATATTTGATGCCAAACTGAGATATTCTCTATCAGAAAGCAAATGTTTTTAGAAATTATCACTGGTATTTATGTTCACCAATCTACAGAATGCAAGTGTAAAAGTTCATAATTGCTTACTTCTTAATTTTCACTACAAATTAAGGTTTCTTAACAGTTGAGGATTCTATTTTAAATATGCAATAAAAGCCAACAGAAATAATAAAACATTTCAATAGGAAAGTAGGATGTGTGTTTTCAGTAAAGAAGCTATAAGGAATGGAATTGCATTTCATTGAGGGAAAAGATAGTAATTTTGTCTTAGAGATGGTTGGTTTTGGATGGAAAAATAAGGGACAAACTAACATGGATACAAAAAGTGATGAAAGGTTGTGGAAAGGAACCCCAAGAAAAAAGTTTAATGCATGGATTAGCTAAATTTATATTGAATTTAATTAAATAAATGGATTTTGTTTTTAAGTAAGCTAGTACAAGACTGGATTTTGATTTCTCTCTCTGTTAAGAGAACAACATTTCTTAGAGTGCTCCTTTTTTATAACAGATTTTGTGAGTTTCTGTGCCCTTAAGTGATTTTTTAAAAAATCTTTTTGTGACTTTGATTAAATGAGTAAGTATTGTTTTACAGTGACCTGTGATCCTACTGTGTTTTAAAACCTTTTTGATACATTTAAGAAACTTTCCAAAAAATCAAATTCTAACTAAAGTTCTTTTAGCCTCCAGCTAACTCTGGGATGCTTCCAAGGAGCCCTGAGACATCTCAGAAAGGAATGTTAAACTAATTATGCTTAGTTGGTATGTTAAATAACTTGAGAAACATTGTGGTTGCAGATGAACCTTAGGTTATATTGTATGGATAAATGTCATTGATATAGATATTCTAAAATTTATATATAATTCCTAACATCTGATATGCCCTGATAAAGTGTTATAATTCTAGTTATTATCTTAATAATGTTATTAAGTGACATGTTATTACATGTCACAGAAATGTCTATGTTTCTTACCAATTGCATTGTACTCAAACCTTTAACCATGCCATTTTAAGTTTTGCCGTTTATAGACAGTCATTATTCTACTCTGATGCTTTTACAAAATGAAGATCCTCAAGAAGGCTCATAAAAGAAATTTTCTGACAAATATAAGTTTCTGAGAGCCTCTAGATAATCCACTGAACAGGGTAACAAATGACAAAACTCTAATGGAAAACCTGATGACTTCATCCACGTCAACAGGAATTAATTATAAGGGATTGAATGAGCTGATAAATATGACTTATAACTTTATGACTCCTCAGGAGAAATATACCAGCTTTAATCTTTGTTTTCCAGAGAAATACTTTTATGTTGTGACCTACAAGAATTTGATAAAGTATAATTTTGTAAACAAAGATGAAACATTTATCTTTTCCTCTCTATCTGTTCTGTCCAGAATTTGGCTTCTCCAGCTAGCTCTCCTGTGGACTTGATGGTTTATTGCAACCAGATTACAACTAGTTATACTAATCATTGTTTTCATTTATTCTTTGTTTCCAAATTGTTTATGTTTTGTGTCTCTGCTGCACTATGACTTTGTCAATGTTCCTAGCTTATATCCTGTCTATTTTATAAGATCATTTTCTCTTACAGTACCCAATGTGCAACCAGACTTCCAAAAAAATTGATGATGGCTAAACATCTTGAGGAAATAGATCACACTTATGACTCTTATAGAATAATTATAATAGTGTGATTCTAGGCATGGAAAGAAGCAACAAGGGAAAAACATGTCCTGGATCACAATAGCCTAGTAAGAGAGAGGATCCAGAGAATTTTAAATTATCAACAGGGCCTAATCCAGAAATCAGCACCTGGAGTTGGCATATCAACAAGAATCTTTGCCTAATCTGGGAAGAGCCTCCCAGCGCCATGGGAAAAAATTGGTCATGAAATGCCTCCCAAACATTGGTCGAATATATGACCATGAGGGGCACTGTGGACTAAATGCTTCCTGCCATATCAGTAAACAAAGGGTGTCACAGCCCTCAGTGATTGCAGCCACAGCCAATAGTGAGCTCCGAGAGAATTCAAGCTGGAAATAAGATATGCCTGCCATCTAGCTGTCATCAGATTGCAACCACCTACAATGGTGCAGCTTGAGGAAACTCAGGATTAGAATACACAAGATTCTGGCCCCAGATAGCTGAGGTGCATATCAAAGGAATGATTTCAGTGATCCCAGACTCTTACATCTTCCCATATATAGAATAGCACTAAATTGTTTAACATGAGCTATCTGGTTTTCTTTAATTAACAATAATCTTTTGACATTCTGACTACCTGCCCTTTGTTGCAAAAACTCCTGCCATCCTTATTACCCTTAGTCCCAAACCCAACAGCTATAGAACCTGAAGTTCTCCACTCATGGAATTAGATTAGAGTCAACTTTGTTCTGTGTCTGCTGATGCTGGGGACCACTCTCACATGGTCTCTATTTCTGAGGCCCACTGAAACCCAGTCCAGGTCATCCATGAATGATCACAAGCTATCTCCTGAAGCCTAGAATTATCTTTCTTTCTTTCTTTTTTTTTTAAACATCTTTATTGGAGTATAATTGCTTTACAATGGTGTGTTACTTTCTGCTTTACAACAAAGTGAATCAGTTATACACATACATATGTTCCCATATCTCTTCCCTCTTGCATCTCCGTCCCTCCCACCCTCCCTATCCCACGACTCCAGGAGGTCACAAACCACCTGGCTGATCTCCCTGTGCCATGCAGCTGCTTTACACTAGCTATCCACCCTAAGTTTGGTAGTATATATATGTTCATGCCACTCTCTCACTATGTCACAGCTTACCCTTCCCCCTCCCCATATCCTCAAGTCCTTGCTCTAGTAGATCTGTGTTTTATTCCCATCCTACCACTAGGCTCTTGATGACTTTTTTTTTCTTAGATTCCATACATATGTGTTAGCATACAGTATTTGTTTCTTTCCTTCTGACTTACTTCACTCTGTATGACAGACTCCAGGTCCATCCACTTCACCACAAATGACTCAATTTCGTTTCTATTTGTGGCTGAGTAATATTCCATAGTATATATGTGCCACATCTTTTTTATCCATTCATTTGTTGATGGACACCTAGGTTGCTTCCATGTCCTGGCTATTGTAAATAGAGTGGCAATGAATATTTTGGTACATGACTCTTTTGCAATTATGGTTTTCTGAGGGTATATGCACAGTAGTGGGATTGCTGGGTCGTATGGTAGTTCTATTTGTAGTTTTTTAAGGAACCTCCATACTGTTCTCCATAGTGGCTGTATCAATTTACATTCCCACCAGCAGTGCAAGAGTGTTCCCTTTTCTCCACACCCTCTCCAGCA
>NC_041227.1:109705670-109706030 GCF_002837175.3 Physeter macrocephalus
TCTGTGCATTAATTTTGTATCCTGCTACTTTACCAATTTCATTGATTAGCTCTAGTAGTTTTCTGGTAGCATCTTTTAGATTCTCTATGTAGAGTATCAAGTCATCTGCAAACAGTGACAGTTTTACTTCTATTTTCCAATTTGGATTCATTTTATTTCTTTTTCTTCTCTGATTGCTGTGGCTAAAACTTCCAAAACTCTCTTGAATAATAGTGGTGAGAGTGGGCAACCTTGTCTTGTTCCTGATCTTAGTGGAAATGGTTTCAGTTTTTCATGATTGAGGATGATGTTGGCTGTGGGTTTGTCATATATGGCCTTTATTATGTTGAGGAAAGTTCCCTCTATGCCTACTTTCTGCAG
>NC_041227.1:109706897-109752849 GCF_002837175.3 Physeter macrocephalus
TTCCTTCATTTCTTTTTCATTTATTTCTGATCTGATCTTTACGATTTATTTCCTTCTGCTAACTTTGGGGTTTTTTTCTTCTTCTTTCTCTAATACTTTTGGTTCAAAGTTAGGTTGTTTATTAGAGATGTTTCCTGTTTCTTAAGGTAGGATTGTATTGCTATAAACTTCCCTCTTAGAACTGCTTTTGCTGAATCCCGTAGGTTTTGGGTTGTTGTGTCTCCATTTTCATTTGTTTCTAGGTATTTTATGATTTCCTCTTTGATTTCTCCAGTGATCATTTCGTTATTAAGTAGTGTATTGTTTAGTCTCCATGTATTTGAATTTTTTACAGATATTTTCCTGTAATTGATATCTGGTCTCATAGTGTTGTGGTCAGAAAAAATACTTGATACAATTTCAATTTTCTTAAATTTACCAAGGCTAGATTTGTGACACAAGATATGATCTATCCTGGAGAATGTTCTAGAGGCGCTTGAAAAAAATGTGTATTCTGTTGTTTTTGGATGGAATGTCCTGAAAATATTAATTAAGTCCATCTTGTTTTATGTATCATTTAAAACTTGTGTTTCCTTATTTATTTTCATTTTGGATGATCTGTCCATTGGTGAAAATGGGGGTTAAAGTCCCCTACTATGATTTTGTTACTGTGGATTTCCCCTTTTATGGCTGTTAGTATTTGCCTTATGTATTGAGGTGCTCCTATGTTGGATGCATAAATATTTACAATTGCTATATCTTCTTCTTGGTTCGATCCCTTGATCATTATGTAGTGTTACCTTTGTTTCTTGTAGTAGTCATTATTTTGAAGTCTATTTTGTCTGATATGAGAATTGCTACTCCAGCTTTCTTCTGATTTCCATTTGCATGGAATATCTTTTTCCATCCCCTCACTTTCAGTCTGTATGTGTCCCTAGGTCTGAAGTGGGTCTCTTGTAGACAGCATATATATGGGTCTTGTTTTTGTATCCATTCAGCCAGTCTGTGTTTTTTGGTGGGAGCATTTAATCCATTTACATTTAAGGTAATTATTGATATGTATGTTCCTATTATCATTTACTTAATTGTTTCAGGTTTGTTCTTTTAGGTCTTTTTCTTCTCTTGTGTTTGTTGCCTAGAGAAGTTCTTTTAGCATTTGCTTTAAAGCCGGTTTGGTGGTGCTGAACTCTCTGAGCTTTTGCTTGTCTGTAAAAGTATTAATTTCTCCATCAAATCTGAATGAGATTCTTGCTAGGTAGAGCAATCTTGGTTGTAGGTTTTTCTCCTTCATCACTTTAAATATGTCCTGCCACTCCCTTCTGGCTTGCAGAGTTTCTGCTGAAAGATCAGCTGTTAACCTTATGGGGATTCCCTTGTGTGTTATTTGTTGTTTTTCCCTTGCTGTTTTTAATATGTTTTCTTTGTATTTAATTTTTGATAGTTTGATTAATATGTGTCTTGGAGTGTTTCTCCTTGGATTTATCCTGTATGGGACTCTCTGTGCTTCCTGGACTTGATTAACTATTTCCTTTCCCATATTAGGGAAGTTTTGGAATTCTTTTTCACGTAGACTGCCTATTTCCTCTTCATTTTTTAGGTCTGGTGGGTTTTTACCTTGCTCCTTCATCTGCTGTGTGTTTTTCTTTCTTTTCATTTTTCTTAACTTATTGTGTTTGGGGTCTCCTTTTCACAGGCTGCAGTTTCATATTTTCCATTGTTTTTGTTGTCTGTCCACACTGGCTAAGGTTGGTTCAGTGGGTTTAGTAGGTTTCCTGGTTGAGGGGACTAGTGCTTGTGTTCTGGTGGATGAGGCTGGATCTTGTCTTTCTGGTGGGCAGGTCCACGTCTGGAGGTGTGTTTTGGGGTGTCTGTAGCCTTATTATGATTTTAGGCAGCCTTCTGCTAATGGATGGGGCTGTGTTCCTGTCTTGCTAGTTGTTTGGCATAGGGTGTCCAGCACTGTAGCTTGCTGGTCGTTGAGTAAATCTGGGTCTTGGTGTTGAAACGGAGATCTCTGGGAGATCTTTGCCATTTGATATTACATGGAGCTGGGAGGTCTCTTGTGGACCCATGTCCTGAAGTTGGTTCTCCCACCTCAGAAGCACAGCCCTGACACCTGGCTGGAGCACCAAGAGCCTTTAATCCTCACGGCTCAGAATTAAAGGGGGGAAAAATAGAATGAAAGAAAGAAAGAAAGGGAAAGAGAAAGCAAGAAAACAAGAAAGAAAGAAAGAAAGAAGGAAAGAGGATAAAATAAAGTAGGATAAAATAAAGTTATTAAAATAAAAAATAATTATTAAGAAGAAAAATTTTAAAAAGTAAACAAAACAAAACAAAACAGGATGCCCCGAACCCTAGGACAAATGGTGAAAGCAAAGGTATACAGACAAAATCTCACACAGAAGCATACACATACACACTCATAAGAAGAGTAAAAAAGGAAATAAGTAATATACCTTGCTCCCAATGTTCACCTCCACAATTTGGAATGATTCCTTGTCTATTCAGGTATTCCACAGATGCAGGGTACATCAAGTTGATTGTGGAGCTTTAATCCACTGCTTCTGAGGCTTCTGGGAGAGATCTCCCTTTCTCTTCTTTGTTCACACAACTCCTGGAGTTCAGCTTTGGATTTGGCCTCCCCTCTGTGTGTACGTCGCCTGAGGGCGTCTGCTCTTCACTCAGAGAGGACGGGGTTAAAGGAGCAGATGATTCGGGGACTCTGGCTCACTCAGGCTGGGGGAGGGAGGGGTATGAATGCGGGTCAAGCCTGCAGAGGCATAGGCCTGCGTGAAGTTGCACCAGCGTGAGGCATGCTATGCGTTCTCCCGGCGAAGCTGTCCCTGGATCCAGGGACCCTGGCAGTGTCGGGCTGCACAGGGTCCTTGGAGGGGCAGTGTGGAGAGTGACCTGTGCTCGCACACAGGCTTCTTGGTGGTGGCAGCAGCAGCCTTAATCTCTCATGCCCATCTCTGGTGTCCACTCTGATAGCCACGGCTCACGCCCGTTTCTGGCGCTCCTTTAAGTGGTGCGCTTAATCCCCTCTCCTCGTGCACCGGTTAGCAAAGAGGGAAGAAAAAGTCTCTTGCCTCTTCGGCAGCTCCAGACTTCTCCTGGACTCCCTCCTGGCTAGCCGTGGTGCACCAGACCCCTTCAGACTGTGTTCACACAGCCAACCCCTGTCCTCTCCCTGTGGTCAGACTGAAGTCCGAGTCTCAGCTCCCAGCTCCCGCCCACCCTGGCGGGTGAGCAGACAAGCCTTGTGGGCTGGTTAGTGCTGGTCGGCACTGATCCTCTGTGAGGGAATCTCTCTGCTTTGCCCTCCACACTCCTGTGGCTGTGTTCTCCTCCATGGCTCCGAAACCTCCCCCTCTGGCCCCTGAAGTCTCTGCCCATGTAGGGGCTTCTAGTGTGTGGAAACCTTTCCTCCTTCACAGCTCCTTCCCACTGGTGCAGGTCCCATCCCTATTCTTTTGTTTCTGTTTATTATTTTTTCTTTTGCCTTACCTAGGTACATGGGGAGTTTCTTGCCTTTTGTTAAGTCTGAGGTCTTCTGCCAGCATTCAGTAGGTGTTCTATAGGAGCAGTTCCACGTGTAGATGTATTTCTGATGTATCTGTGGGGAGGAAGGTGATCTCCACATCTTACTCTTCTGCCATCTTCTTCTGTCCCCTGGAATTTTATACTGATTCTATTTATTGTAATTCTAGAGCTCATAATAACAATTCACCCCTGGGTGAATATGCTGATTTTGATTTTCTCCTAGAATCTCTCCTAGTCATGTGAGGTAGGAGATAAATTTGGCTAAAGCTTTCAGAGACCCTCCTAGCTTCCAGCTCCCTCCCGCCCAATCTAGAGGACCAATAAGCAGTACAACAGAGCCCATGTGTAAGGATGGTCACCTACAGGGAAAATTATGTGAGCATGCCCCCTGAAGCCCTGAATCTGCAGCATCCTGGCACACAGCAGCAGATAATAAATCCAAAGATTTAGTCCAATATTTCCCCTTACAATAATGGTGTAATAGTGCCTCTAAGTGACAACTAAACTAACTGTATCCCAAATGCTGTGATGTGAACTCAGAGTCTGATGAGCCTTTCTCTTTTTCTCCACTTAAAATGAGATGGTGATCTGATGCCTGAGGCCTACATACCTGGTTAAGAAGGACAAGTGTTATTTTAATGAGCCAATTGTTTGTGTCTTTCAGAGTTCATTATGTTTATTTTTCCTCCACAAAGACCTTCTCTGTTCTTTTTTCTTCTAATAGCTTTACTGAGATAAAATTTACATACCATAAAAATTCATCCATTTCACATTAATAAACTAGTGTTTTTCAGTATATTTACAGAGTTCTACAGTAATCACCACAATCTAATTTTAGAACACTTTCACCACACCAAAAGGAAACCTTGTGCTCATTTGCAGTCCTTCCTTCTTCCCATCCTCAGCCATATCATAGACAACCATTAATCTACCTTCTATCTTTATAGATTTGCTTATTCTAAACATTCCATATAAATAGAATCACAAGGTCTGATCTTTATTGTCTGGCTTCTTTCACTTAGCATGATTTTAGGATTCATACATGTTTTAGCATGCATCAGCATTTTGTTCCTTTTTATGGCCAAATAGTGTTCCAGTGTATAGATATACAATATTTTATTTATCCTTTTATCCCCTCATGCTCTTTTGGCACAAAACTATTTATGAACTGAGACTTCAATGCAGTCAATACCTATAGCCCTTTGATCTGTTCCAAAATTAGACTTTCAGGACATTGAAAATATTAGTGTTGTCCTTATATGGAAATGTAATAAGGGTATTCCAGACTCATTTTTTGCCAGAGAGCTGTGATCCCTTTTAACTTCTTCAATATTCCTGTTAGTTTATAGTACTTGATAGTCAGCACCTTCCATGGCCTATGAGGTTCAGTAGTTGTGAGTTAGTTTGAAAAAATCTGACACTGTTTCTATACCTGGTATTTCATGTGTCCTTAATCCAGCCTTTTCTTGATTGTCTTCTGAGAATCACTCCCAGGCCAATACTTAACAAATGGGTATCTGAGATCTCTGATGTGCAGTTTCTGGGCCATATCTTGTATTTCTAAGTAGTGCCCTATCTGGCCAAGATGGTATCACTTCTAAAAATGACCTAAAAAATATCAATCTAAAAAAGTCAATCTAGAATTTCCCACATTTTCTAACATATATCAGAATCTTATTCATTTTTATATTCTATTCTCTTAACAGTCTGAAAACCTGACATAACTGGCCCTCAAGAAAATGAAGAGTTTTATATCATCCATGGAAGCTCCTATAGTATTAAAATGGGTAAGGATTTAATTCTATCTCATCCTTATACTGGTATATTCTGATAAAGCCCTACCTTGCATATTTAAGACAGGCCTCTCATTCAGCTTTATTAGCTTTTGTCTCAAAGCAAGACCCCAGTATTCTTGAGAAAGAACATCCACCCTTGTTCTTATCACTGTAGTTCCTAAACAATATTTACTATTTGGCCAATAATCCTGAAATTATCTGTGCATGGTGGAAAAAATACATGATTCCACCAGTAATATATATCCTAAAGTTTTTGCAGCTTACTTAAGCTAACAAATGACTATAATTTGTAAGAATATTTATCAAAATGTTAAGAAATACATAATGGTTCTTTCCTACTATTGATACAGCTTCAGTTTGGATCTGAAGCCAAATTATTAAACAACTGTATTTGTTTTATGGCACAGTGAGGTTTTTTTAGTGACAAATGAGTAAAGTGGACTCTAAGAAAAAATATTTGAGTGGTTCATGCTTCAGTTCACTATTTTCTAAGGACTGTGTTAAAACAGGAAACTGTCTTTCCAAAACAAAGTCATTGGCAGCACCAGCATTCATCATGGAACCAACTAAGGCTCAGCTCTACCTGTGTAGTATGATATAGTTGATACATATAAAAGCAAGCTTAGTTGCCTTAACTTAAAAGTGAGGAGGAAAATGTCTCTCTTTGCCATTTATGCTAGAACTGAGGAGAAGAAAGACTGATGGATAGAGTTTTAGGGTGACAAGAGACAAAGATTTCAGACACTGGGTTTTACTTTCATTTCAAAAACGACTGAGGTAGATGACATTGCTTAGATCCTCATTGTATCTCAATGAACAGCTTGGGCACTGTAGTGGAAAACTGCAAGACCAACAAAGTGCAGACTTTCCTTATGAGGGCAATGATTTTAATGATTTTTAGCTATGACTAAAATCTAACAACAATCAAAAGAAAGTCCTAAGGGGTGAATTCCATTCCTTCAATGTTGCTGAACAATAGTGGCAACACTTTGGATGTTTGAGAGCTGATAAATGACCAAAGTTGTTTCAGCATTGTGTAACCTTTCAAAGCCATTTCTGACATCAGAAAAATCAAGACGTGGCAAGGAAGCCTAAAAATAGCAAATGTTCTAAAAGACACTCTAAAAAAATATTAGGAGACTGAGCAGCTGCAATCATAATGTAATACATAAAGAACAGTGAGCCCTGCTCTTATCATCCAATTTCTCAAGGCTCCACAAAAATCCTAACCTAACCCCTCTACCACTGATATACACACCCCTTGCCCTGCTTCCTATCACCTCTGCCTCCAAAAATAAAAAATAGTGTTATAAAAGAGGAGGTCAGCCTTCATTCATAAATGGCTTTGGTCATCTTATTTGAGACTCGGTTTCCTAATTTTCTTTAATTAAATAATGAATAATGATAAGTTTTATAATAAAAACCATTACACACTAACAGGCTTTGAAGGTGAAAATTGATGGCATTACCTTATTTGTTTCTTTTTTTAAAGTATGATTTTAGATATTGTTATGAATACTATTTTACAAATGAGGAAATGGAGTTTCTGAATGGTTAAGTAACTTGCCTAGGGTTATTCTGTTAGTAAATGACATAACTGTAATTTGAGCCCAAGTGTCTTGACTACCTGATTGTTCTGCTAACTGACATCTCATAGTTTTACATGAATTTTGCTGTCAGCATATTTGATACACTAACCTCATAGTAGGTGTTCAATAAATGTTTATGTTTCCCTTTTTGCCTCTTTGGTGAACCAAATCTTCCCCTTCTCCCCTAAATCCTTGTTAGGGTCCTGTATGTTCTGAAGATCCTACTGAAAAGAAACTTAAATAATTGTTTGCAAAACAAACTATGTTTCACAACTATTGGGAGAAAATTGTTAAAGGACTAGCATTGTTTTATCTTAAAGAAATCTTTACACCAAAGAATGACACCCTGCCTCTTTAGCCCATTGATTTCATCCACACGCAGCAGTGAGTGGTAGCTTGCAGGGAAGCAACAGCTGGAAGGGACACCTTAGTTCCCTGACTGGGAATCAAACCCTGGTTGCCTGAATGGGAACCAGGAATCTTAAGCTCTAGACCATAGGGCCAGCTGCTAAAATCTAAGTCCCCAGTACTTGTCTGCCTTGAAAAGAGGAATCTCACAAGGAGACAGAAGGTATAGAAGGAAGTAAAGTGTTTATTAGAAAAGCAGAGTACATGCAGAAAGACACACAGGTGAACTCAGTGAGTTAGTCGCAAGAGTCACACCTTTGGGAAGTTTAAATCCTTTATAAGGGGACAGTCTTCTAGGTCTTTGTCTTCTACTTGGCCAATCGTATTGCATCTGGGAGGAAGATAGCAAGACTTACTATGGTCTGGCTTCCTCTACCTTTTTGACCCCTTGAAGCCTTTTGCACATGTGTAGTGTCTCTCTTGCCCTAAGGATGTGAAACGTCTGAACTCTTGATCTTTTAAAAGGGCTTAGCCCCTCTCTGTCCCTGCCATAAAAGTGTCCAATATCCGGTTATCTACCCTATTCCTATTGTTGTTTCTTATATCGAAGTGCAGGTCTCAAACTGTAGTCAGGAGTCAAGTCATAAATATGTTGTCCAGAGCCCATTTATCTCTTTACTCAGGAAATGTAAAGAGGGGGCTGGTAGTGAATGTCCGGCCTGGAGCCCATCTTTCTCTCACCCCAGGAAGTGTGAAAAGGAGGCCAGTTGTAAATTTCTAGCCTGGAGCACATCTATCTCCTGCCTCACCATGGCACATAGTGTTAAGTAAGATGTTGGAAAATTGTTTTCTAGAGAAATGTCATTGTTAGTGATGGAATATCTGAAGCCTAGAATCAAGAGTTAGGAGAAAGTGAGGTAAAGTCTCTGGAGTTTGGAAGACTTTCATGATCACTGGCACTTACAGTCTATAGTTTCTCCAACCTTCAATAATATACTTGTTCTTAAAATTAGTAAAAAAATAAAATCAGACTTTTAATAAATTTAATCTTTTCTCTCCATTGTCTTATATTTTAATTTCAGACATGAGAGTTCAAGGCAAGAGTGGTCCCAAGAAATAATCAACACTATATTTGAGGATTCAGGGAAAGCCACATTTAAAGGATAACGATATGTATGACCTGATGAAATATTGCTTTGCTCAGTGTGTGCCTCCATCAGTACAAGACTGGACTTGAAGGAGTGGAGTGCAATAAAAAAACTTACAGCTACAACTGGATGGGTCTCCTGCAAACATGCCTCCACACACTGATCTCTCAGGTGCAAAGCCTGAATGGCTTACTTGGTAATATAAGCAGATTTTGGCAGGAAAGAGCTATCTTTCAGGAGACACCCTTTTATTTTAACCTTAAACCAGGCATCTCCATGCTCTACTCATTTCTGGCCCAAGCACACCTTTCAAATCTTTTAATCACACAATGCTTTACCTAATTTGCCAGTTCTTTCCAAAACTTGTCAGTTATTTCCATAGATCAAAGAAGTAGAAATGAAAAATAAGTACAGTAAGTCCCCTACATATGAATGAGTTCCATTCCAAGAATGAGTTCGTAAGTCCAATTTGTTAGTAAGTCCAACAAAATTAGCCTAGGTACCCAACTAACACAATTGGCTATATAGTACTGTATTGTAATAGACTTATAATACTTTTCACACAAATAATACATAAAAAACAAATAAACACAATAAATAAAGAAAACATTTTTAATCCTACAGTACACTACCTTGAAAAGTAGAGTAGTAGAGTACAACAGCTTGCATACAGAGGCTGGCATCGAGTGAACAAGCAAGAAGAGTTACTGACTGGAGGAGGGAAAGGAGGTGGGAGATGGTAGAGCTGAAGGAACGTCAGCAATAGGAGACAGAAACCAAGCTGAAATTTCACTCAAGCCTGACGTTGATGGAACGCACTTTCGAATATTTGAAAATTCACAACTTGAAGGTTCGTATGTAGGGGACTTACTGTAATTAGCAGAGGACCAGATCTCTTTCCTAGCTTCCACTTCAGTAATCTCACGAACAAACTGTGTGACCAAACTGTGTGAACAAGATAACATCTTGTAGATATTATCACGAGGAAGATCATAAAATGTCAATGAGCTTACATGCGGTGGGGGAAGGCAACAACTCTGAACACCTACCTCAATGATTAACTGAGATTACTTCCCTCCTTCCCTTTAAAAGTTTCATGGCTGGGAGCTTCTCTGGTGGCGCAGTGGTTGAGAGTCCGCCTGCCGATGCAGGGGATGCAGGTTCGTGCCCCAGTCCGGGAAGATCCCACATGCCGTGGAGCGGCTGGGCCCGTGAGCCATGGATGCTGGGCCTGCAGGTCCGGATCCTGTGGTCTGCAGTAGGAGAAGGCCACAACAGTGAGAGGCCCGCGTACTGCAAAAAAAAAAAAAAAAAAAGTTTCTTGGCTGAGCAGAAAGAAAACCTGGATCATAACAATCAAACCCACATGGGAAAGCCACATTGATAACTTACCAGGGATAATCTTGACTGTCAGGATTCCAGCAGTCCACAGCAGCCTATCAGTGCATTCCCTTCCCAGTGGGGAAACCTGCTTGAGAGACCATTTGCACCACTGGCATTTGCTAGAGAACTCAATTATAAATTGATGACAAGACAGTGTCTTCTGAAAAATTATTTAAAACAGATGATATTAGAGAAAATGTAAACAATCTATTCTTATAAATTTCCCAAGTTGTTAAATCATCAGAAAGCAAAGTACTTGAACTATAGTAGCTCAAAATTTGCCATCGTGGAAGATGTGTTCTACTGTCTCCCAGATTCCCATATTCCCTTTCAATGAGTGATCAAATAGTCTTTGAGTCTAGTTATAGGAAGATGTGGGGAGGAGGAAATAAACTTTTGTCTCTGCATTTGAAAATTGCAAATGACAGTATAATCATTTAGTTTTAGTCAGATTACACAACAAATGTAATTAAGTTCCTACTGCATTAGATACTCTGCAAGATGTTGAAACTATAAAGTTGAATAAGAAGCAGTCCATATCCTAGGGGAGTTCATAGACTATGAGGAAGACACGCACTTAAAACAGCAGGCATAGACAACATTGGAGGAATGCCTAAAGGGTAGAATAATTAATTCAGCCAGGACAAAAATGAGAAAATAGAGGAATTCACATATAAAATGGGATTCTACAAATGCATAGAAAGGTATATTTTCACTGATCAGTCAGAACTCTTCTAATTGAAAGTAAATACCCAGTACATACTAGCTTGGACGGGAGAAAAAAAGCTTATTAGCTTTTAAAACTAGAATACTCATGGAAGTATCCAATATTCAGTATTCACAGTTGTGACTGAAACCAGGTTCTCACATTGCATCACTGGTTTCTGTCTCTTTTTCTACACTCTTCCATATTGCCTTCATTTTCAGGGAGGTGGTCTCCACATTATGGGAAAGAGAACAATCAGCAATTTCAGATTTGCATGTCCCTTGCATCCTTCATCCTAGAGGATATCAAAGGTTGTCTTTCTCACAAATCTCTGTAAAAGTACAGGAAAGGACTCTAGGTCTGGTTTGTACAACATGTCTATCCCTAAAATAATTGTGGTACCCATTGTTAAGATATGTTCTTAATTTATCAGTGGGGTGATGGGGACTGATGAAGAATATTATGACATCAGAGTTAGGTGGTCCCATAGGAAGGAAATCATAAACATTTCTTTTGGAAAGATAAATAATGTGTGGTCACTACTCTATAAACGTCTGGATATATATTGTGCTCTAGAACTCAAAGTTGTGGCTACAAGTGGATACTATTCAGAATCTAATGAAAAAATGGATAGGAAAGTAAGGTAATTTCTAAAGAAACTTTTAGAAGAGCAAAGAATCCAGCAATATGATGTGTAAATATTTCACTGAAGGGTGTTTATTTTAAACGTCAGCAGGAAGCAGTTACAACTCATAACTAAAATATGCCTAGTACTTTACAAGCCACTTTAATGTACACATTACACTGAATCCCCATAAATTCCTATAGAGTAGATGTCATTGTCTTCATCTGACAGGTAAATAAAGAAGCTCAGAGATTGAGTTGTCCAGGATGGATAAGCAGTAGAGTCAGATTAAGGTCTTGATCCAATTCCAAGACTCATATTCTTAATCCCTATACTTTTATACGGTAGTTTAGGTAAATCTGCCACCATGAAGAAAGGAGGTTTGAAAATGGCAGGTGCAAAAATGGCGGGTGGTCTTTACTGAGAAAAAACAAAGGAGATTTGAAGACTCCAGAATTGATCCAGGGGTCTGCTCCATGACTATCTTTTGTCTTGGCCAGATTATGTTTAGTGGGGGAGTGTGAATTATTAAATTACCACAACTTGATTATTAAAAACCTATTCCTTAAGGGCCATTCCTTAAGGGTCACAACTTGATTTAAAAAATACCTATTCCTTAAGGGTCACCAAGCACCTTTACTCTGACCTACATCTAACTGGCCAGCATTCCTGGAACTGGCCGTGCATATTGTTGTTTGCAGTTTAACAAGCTCTGCAGGCGATGCTGATGCTCAGCCACATTTGGAGTCCATCATACTACAAACCTTTCTATACTAAAAATCTTTTTCCTACTATGTGCATTGATTTTTACCCCCAAGAGCAAAGAGTTGAGGGGCTTAATAAAAAATTCCTGGTATTTTACACAACCTATGATTAGGACAGAGGGTAACTTCCCTCTCATTCACTAGAAGATATAGTCCCTTGGATTCAAAATGAGCAAAGCTAATTCCCTTCATTGGATATTTGCCTTAGTTTCCGAATTTTAAAGTTTATTTGAAAATATTTATTCTAAATATTCTGAACATTTTCTGGTTCTATTGAGATAAAATTGATATAAGCACTATAAGTTTAAGGTGTACAACATAATGATTTGACTTACAAGCATCATGAAATGATTATAACAATAAGTTAAGTGACTAGCCATTATCTCATATAGAGAGAAAAGAAAAAGTTTTCTTGTGAAGAGAACTCATAGGATTTATTGTCTTAGAAGCATGCATTCATATATAACATAAAGCAGTGTTCATTATATTAATCATGTTGTGCACAACATCCCTAGTACTTATTTATCTTAAAACTGGAAGTTTGTACTTTTGACCATCTTTCTCCCATTCTCCCTTCCCCCCAACCCCCATTATACATTTATCTCTCTAAAGGTACCTAGGTTGCTTACATATCTTGGCTATTATAAGTAATGCTGCAATGACAATAGGGGTGAATATATGTTTTCAAATTAGTGTTTTCAGTCTCTTCAGATAAATACACAGGAGTGTAATTGTCGGATTGCGTGGTAGTTCTATTTTTAATTTTTTGAGAAACCTTCATACAGTTTTCCATAGTGGCTGTGCCAATTTACTTTTTAACCAAGAGTGCACAAGTGTTCCCTTTTTTCCACTTCCTCACCAACATTTGTTATTTGTGATCCTTTTGATAATAGCCAATCTGAAACTTGTGAGGCGATACTTCATTGTGATTTTGATTTGCCTTTCCCTGATGATTAGTGTTGTTCAGCAACTTTTGATGTGATTCGTCGACCTGTATGTCTTCTTTGGAAAAATGTCTATTCAGGTCCTTTGCCCACTTTTAAATTTTGTTTTGTTTTGTTTTTGTTTTTTTGAGTTGAGTGTAAGAGTTCTTTATATAGTTTGGATATTAACCCCTTATCGAACATATCATTTGCAAATAACTTTCCATTCAGTAGGTGGTCTTTTCAATTTTTGATGGTTTCCTTTACTGTGCAAAAGCTTTTAGGTTTCATTGGGTCCCTTTTGTTTATTTTTGCTTTTATTTCCTTTGCCTGAGGAGACAGATACAAAAATATACATATATATATATTGCTAAGACCAGTGTCAAAGAGTGTACTGCCTATGTTTTCTTCTAGGAGTTTTAGAACTTTGGGTCTTACATTTGGGTCTCTAACCCATTTTGAGTTTATTTTTGCAGATGGTATCAGAAAGTAGTTCAGTCTGATTCTTTTGTATGGAGCTGTCCAGTTTTCCCAATATCATTTCTTGAAAATGGCATCTTTTCTCCATTGTATATTCTTGCCTCCTTTGTCTTAGGTTAATTGACCACATAAATGTGAGTTTATTTCTAAGCTTTCTATTCATTTCCATTTATCTATGTCCATATGTTTCTTAAAGTACCATGCTGTTTCGATTACTCTGGCTTTGTACTATAGTTTGAAATCAGGGAGTGTGATACTTCCAGCTTTGTTCTTTCTCAAGATTGTTTTGGCAATTGGGGTCTTTTGTGTTTCCATACAAATTTTAGAGTTATTTGTTCTGGTTCTGTGAAGAATGCCATTGATATTTTAATAGATATTGCATTAAATCTGTAGATTGCCTTGGGTAGTATGATCATTTTAACAATACTAATTCTTCCAGTTCATAGTCATGATATATCTTTCCATTTGTTTGTGTAGTCTTCAATTATTTCATCAGTGTCTTATTGTTTTCCAAGTCCAGGCCTTTAACCTCCATAGTTATATTTATTCCTAGGTATTTTATTATTTTAGATTAAATTGGAAATGGCATTTTTCTCTTAATTTATCTTTCTGAAACTTGATATTAGTGTATAAAAACACAACAGGTTTCTGTATATTAACTTTGTATTCAGCAATTTTACTGAATTTATTTATTACTTCTAATAGTTGTTTGGTGACATCTTTAGGATTTTCTTTAAATATCATTATATCATCTGCAAACAGTTACAGTTTTCTCTTCCTTTCTAATTTGGATGTCTTTTATTGCTTTTTCTTGTCCAATTGCTGTGACTAGGACATGCAGTAATATGTTGGATAAGATGGGTAAGAGTGGACATCCTTGTCTTTTTCCTGATCTTAGAAGGAAAGATTTTCTTTTCACTATTGGTATGATAATGGCCCTAGGTTTGTCATATATGGCCTTGATTATTTTGAGGAATGTTCCCTCTGTACCAACTTTGTTGAGAGTTTTTTAAAATCATAAATGGATGTTGAATTTTGTCAAAAGAATTTTTTTACATCTATTGAGATGATTTTATAACTTTTATTCTTCAGTGGGTTGATGTGGTGTGTCACATGATGTGCATATATGGAACCAATATTGCATTCCTGGGATAAATCCTGTTTCATTATGGTGTACAATATTTTTAATGTATTGTTGAATTCAGTTTGCTATTATTTTGTTGAGGGTTTTTACATTTACATTCATCAGTGATATTGGTTTGTAATTTTCTTTTTTTGTGGGGTCTTTGTATGATTTTAGTATCAGGGAGATACTGGTCTCATAGAATGAGTTAGAAAGCATTCCTTCTTGTTCAATTTGTTGGACTAGTTTGAGAATAAGTGTTGGCTTTTCTTTAAATGTTTCATAGAATTCACCTATAATGCCATCTTGTGGGGAAATTTATTTGTTGGGAGTTTTTTGATTACTGATTCTGATTACTTGTAATTGGTCTGTTCATATTGTATTTCTTCATGATTCAGTCTTAAGAAATTATATGTTTCTAGGAATTTATCCATTTCTTCTAAGTTGTCCAATTTATTGGCATATAATTATTGGTAGTAATCTTTTACGATCCTTTGTATTTCTGTGATGTCAGTTGTAACTCCTCTTTTACTTCTGATTTTATATATTTGGGCCCTCTCCCTTTTTTTCCAAATGAGTATGGTTACAGGTTTTTCAATTTTGTTTATCTATTCAAAGACCATCTCTCAGATTCATTGATCTTTAAAATTGTTAAGTCTCTATTTCATTTATTTCTGTACTGATCTTTATTATTTTCATCATTCTATTAAATTTGGGTTTTGTTTTTTCTTCTTTTTGTAGTTCCTTTGGGTGTAAAGTTAGATCATTTATTTGAGATTTTTATTTCCTGAGGTAAGCTTCTATTGGTATAAATTTCCATTTTACAACATTTTTTGCTGTGTCCCATAGATTTTGTATTGTGGTATGTTGCTTTTATTTGATTCCAGGAATTTTAAAATTTTCTCTTTTACTTCTTCAGTGACCAATTTCTTGTTTAGTAGCATAATGTTATTTGCAGTTTTATTTAATTGAAATATAGTTGACTTACAATTTTATATTAGTTTCAGTTGTACAACATAGTAATTCAAAATTTTTACAGATTATACTCCATACAAAGTTATAAAATATTGGCTATATTCCCTATGCTATACATTAGATCCTTGTAACTTATTTATTTTATACCTAGTAGATTGTTCCTCTTAATCTCCTTCAACTATTTTGCTTCTATCCCTATCACTGTCCCCTCATGTAACCATTAGTTGTTTTCTGTATCTGTGAGTCTGTTCTGTTTGGTTATATTTGTTCATTTGATTTATTTTGTAGATTCCACTTATAAGTGAAAACATACAGTATTTGTCTTTCTCTGTCTAATTTATTTTGCTAAGCATAATACCCTCCAGGTCTATCAACACTCTCACAAGTGGCAAGATTTCATTCTTCTTATGACTCAGTCATATATATATATATATATATATATATATATATATATATCTCACATATTCTTTATCCAATCATCTATCAATAGGCACTTAGGTTACATCCATACCTTGGCTATTGTAAATTGTGCTGTATGAATATTGGGGTGCTTATGTCTTTTTGAATTAGAGTTTTCATTTTCGTTGGATAAATACCAAGAATGGAATTGCTGGATTATATGTTAGCTCTATTTTTAATTTCTTGAAGGAACTTCCATACTGTTTTTCATAGTGGCGGTACCAATTTACATTCCTGCCAACAGTGCAGGAGCATTCTCTTGTCTCCATATTCTTGCCAAGACTTATTATTTGATGTCTTTTGGAAGATAGCTATTCTGATAGGTGTGAGGTGATATCTCTTTGTGGTTTTGATTTGCATTGTCCTGATGATTAGTGTTGTTCAGTATCTATTTGCCTACCGGACATTTTATATCTTCTGTGGAAAAATGCCTATTAGGGTCCTATGCCCATTTTGTAATCAGATTGTTAGTGTTTTTTATATTGATTTGTATGAGTTCATTGTATATTTTTTATATTAACCCCCTATTGGACATATTGTTTGCAAATATCTTCTCCCTTTCAGGAGGTTACCTTTTCATTTGGTTGAAGGTTTCCTTTGCTGTTAAAAGTTTTAAAGTTTGATTAGGTACCATTAAAAATTTTTTTTACATTCATTTCCCTTACCTGAGGAGATAAATCCAAAGAAATATTGCAAAGACCAACGTCAATGAGCATAATTCCTATGTTTTCTTCTAGGGGTTTTATGATTTTGGGTCCTACATTTAAGTCTTTAAAACATTTTGAGTTTATTTTTTATATGGTGTGGGAAAATGCTTTAGTTTTATTCTTTTTCATGTAGCTGTCCAGTTCTCTAAACATATTTATTGAAAATAATGTCTTTTCCCCATTGCATATCCTTGCCTCCTTTGGCCTAGATTGATTGACCATGTGTGTGTAGATTTATTCTTTGGTTCTCTATTATCTTCCATTGATATATGTGTCTTTTTTTTGTTCAAGTACCATACTGTTAGGAATGCTGTAGTTTTGTAGAATAGTCTGAAGTCAAGGAGCATGATATCGCCAGCTCTGTTCTTTTTTTCTCAAGATTTCAATGGCTATTTGGGGTCTTTCATCCTTCTGTAAAAAGTTTAGGATTATATGTTCTAGTCTTTGAATAATTTTATGGGTATTTTGAGAGGGTTTGCAGTAAACCTATAACCTGCTTTGGGTAGTATGGACATTTTAACAATATTAATTCTTCCAATCCATGAAAATGGATTACTTTCCATTTATTTGTGTCATCTTCAATTTCCTTCATTAATATCTTACACTTTTCAGAATACAGGTCTTTTACCTCCTTGATCAAATTTATTGCTATGTATATTATTATTATTAATGCCATTATAAATGGGAATGTTTTGTTGCTTTCTCTGATAGTTCATTATTAGTATGTGTAAATGTAAACATTCTGTACATTCTTCTTGCATCTTTCCACTTTACCAGATTTGTTTTTAGTTCTAACAGTTTTTTGGTGGATTCTTTTTTTATTTCAATTCTTTCTTTTTTCTTTTTTAATTTTTTTAAACATATTTATTGGAGTATAATTGCTTTACAATGTTGTGTTAGTCTCTGCTGTACAACAAAGTGAATCACCTATATATAGACATATATCCCCATATCCCCTCCCTCTTGCATCTCCTTCCCACCCTCCCTATCACACCCCTCTAAGTGGTCAAAAAGCACAGAGCTGATCTCCCTGTGCAATGCAGCTGCTTCACCTGAGCTATCTATTTAAAATTTGATAGTGTATATATGTCAATGCTACACTGTCACTAAGTCCCAACATACCCTTCTCCCTCCCCGAGGCCTCAAGTCCATTCTCTATGTCTGTGTCTTTATTCCTGTCCAGCCCCTAGGTTTGTCAGAACCATTTTTTTTGGTTAGATTCCATATATATGTGTTAGCATATGGTATTTGTTTTTGTCTTTCTGACTTAATTCACTCTGTATGACAGACTCTAGGTCCATCCATCTCACTACAAATAACTCAATTTCATTTCTTTTTATGGCTGAGTAATAATCCATTGCATATATATGCCGCATCTTCTTTATCCATTCATCTGTTGATGGACACTTAGCTTGTTTCCATGTCCTGGCTATTATAAATAGTGCTGCAGTGAACATTGTGGTACAGGTCTCTTATTGAATTATGGTTTTCTCAGGGTGTATGCCCAAAAGTAGGATTGCTGGGTCATATGGTAGTTCTACTTTTAGTTTTTTAAGGAACCTCCATACTGTTCACCATAGTGGCTGTATCAATTTATCAATTTTTCCCACCAAGAGAGCAAGAGTGTTCCCTTTTCTCCACACCCTCCCCAGCATTTATTGTTTGTAGATTTTTTAATGATGGCCACACCCCTCTAAGTGGTCAAAAAGCACAGAGCTGATCTCCCTGTGCAATGCAGCTGCTTCACCTGAGCTATCTATTTAAAATTTGATAGTGTATATATGTCAATGCTACACTGTCACTAAGTCCCAACATACCCTTCTCCCTCCCCGAGGCCTCAAGTCCATTCTCTATGTCTGTGTCTTTATTCCTGTCCAGCCCCTAGGTTTGTCAGAACCATTTTTTTTGGTTAGATTCCATATATATGTGTTAGCATATGGTATTTGTTTTTGTCTTTCTGACTTAATTCACTCTGTATGACAGACTCTAGGTCCATCCATCTCACTACAAATAACTCAATTTCATTTCTTTTTATGGCTGAGTAATAATCCATTGCATATATATGCCGCATCTTCTTTATCCATTCATCTGTTGATGGACACTTAGCTTGTTTCCATGTCCTGGCTATTATAAATAGTGCTGCAGTGAACATTGTGGTACAGGTCTCTTATTGAATTATGGTTTTCTCAGGGTGTATGCCCAAAAGTAGGATTGCTGGGTCATATGGTAGTTCTACTTTTAGTTTTTTAAGGAACCTCCATACTGTTCACCATAGTGGCTGTATCAATTTATCAATTTTTCCCACCAAGAGAGCAAGAGTGTTCCCTTTTCTCCACACCCTCCCCAGCATTTATTGTTTGTAGATTTTTTAATGATGGCCATTCTGACCAGGGTGAGGCAATACCTCATTGTCGTTTTGATTTGCATTTCTCTAATGATTAGTGATGTGAGCATCCTTTCATGCTCAACATCATTAATTGTTTGTTGGCAATCTGTATATCTTCTTTGGAGAAATGTCTATTTGGGTCTTCTGCCCATTTTTGGATTAGGTTGTTTGTTTTTTTTGGTATTTAGCTGCATGTTTTCTCCCATTATAGGTTTGTCTTTTTGTCTTGTTTATGGTTTCCTCTACTGTGCAAAAGCTTTTAAGTTTCATTAGGTCGCATTTGTTTTTTTTTAATTTATTTCCATTTCTCTAGAAGGTGGGTCAAAAAGGATCTTGCTGTGATGTATGTCATAGAGTGTTCTGCTCTAAGAGTTTTCTTCTAAGAGTTTTATAGTGTCTGACTTTACATTTAGGTCTTTAATCCATTTTGAGTTTATTTTTGTGCATGGTGTTGGGGAGTGTTCTAATTTCATTCTTTTACATGTAGCTGTCCAGTTTTCCCCGCATCACTTATTGAACAGGCTATCTTTTCTCCACTGTATATTCTTGCTTCCTTTATCAAAGATAAGGTGACCATATGTGCATGGGTTTATCTCTGGGCTTTCTATCTTCTTCCATTGATCTATATATCCATTTTTGTGCCAGTACCATACTGTCTTGATTACTGTAGCTTTGTAGTATAGTCTGAAGTCAGGGAGCCTGATTCCTCCAGCTCCGTTATTTTTCTCAAGATTGCTTGGTTATTCGGGGTCTTTTGTGTCTCCAGACAAATTGTGAAATTTTTTGTTCTAGTTCTGTGAAAAATGCCATTGGTAGTTTGATAGGGATTGCATTGAATCTGTAGATTGCTTTGGGTAATATAGTCATTTTCACAATGTTAACTCTTCCAGTTCAAGAACATAGTATATCTCTCCATCTGTTTGTAGCATCTTTAATTTCTTTCATCAGTGTCTTATAGATTTTTGTACACAGGTCTTTTGTCTCCTTAGATAGGTTTATTCCTAAGTATTTTATTCTTTTTGTTGCAGTGGCAAATGGGAGTGATTCCTTAATTTATCATTCAGATTTTTCATCATTAGTGTATAGGAATGCAAGAGATTTCTGTACATTAATTTTGTATCCTGCTACTTTACCAAATTCATTGATTGATTCATTGATTGATTGGTTCATTCATTGAACCTTGTCTTGTTCCTGATCTTACTGGAAATGGTTTCAGTTTTTCACCATTGAGAGTGATGTTGCCTGTGGGTTTGTCATATACAGCCTTTATTATGTTGAGGTAAGTTTCCTCTATGCCTACTTTCTGGAGGGTTTTTATCATAAACCGGTGTTGAATTTTGTCAAAAGCTTTCTCTGCATTTATTGAGATGATCATATGGTTTTTCTCCTTCAATTTGTTAATATGGCTTATCACATTGATTGATTTGTGTGTATGAAGAATCCTTGCATTCCTGGGATAAACCCCACTTGATCATGGTGTATGAGCCTTTAAATGTGCTGTTGGATTCTGTTTGCTAGTATTTTGTTTAGGATTTTTGCATCTAGGTTCATTAATGATATTGACCTGTACTTTTCTTTTTTTGTGGCATGTTTGTCTGGTTTTGGTGTCAGGGTGATGGTGGCCTTGTAGAATGAATTTGGGAGTGTTTCTCCCTCTGCTATATTTTGGAAGAGTTTGAGAAGGATAGGTGTTACCTCTTCTAATGTTTCATAGAATTCACGTGTAAAGCCATTTGGTCCTGGGCTTTTGTTTGTTGGAAGATTTTTAATCTCAGTTTCAATTTCCGTGCTATTTGTGGTCTGTTTATATTTTCTGTTTCTTCCTGGTTCATTCTCAGAAGGTTGTGCTTTTCTAAGAATTTGTCCCTTTCTTCCAGCTTGCCCATTTTATGAGCATATAGTTCCTTGTAGTACTCTCTCATGATCATTTATATTTCTGCAGTGTCAGTTGTTACTTCTCCTTTTCATTTCTAAATCTATTGATTTGAGCCTTCTCCCTTTTTTTCTTGATGAGTCTGGCTAATTGTTAATCAATTTTGTTTATCTTCTCAAAGAACCAGCTTTTAGTTTTATTCATCTTTGCTATTGTCTCCTTCATTTCTTTTTCATTTATTACTGATATGATCTTTATGTATTCTTTCCTTCTGCTAACTCTGAGTTTTTTTGTTCTTCTTTCTCTAATTGCTCTAGGTTTAAGATTAGGTTGTTTATTTGAGACTTTTCTTGTTTCTTGAGGTAGTATTGTGTTGTTATAAACTTCCCTCTTAAATCTGCTTTTGCTGCATCCCATAGGTTTTGGATAGTCGTGTTTTCATTGTCAGTTGTTTCTAGGTATTTCTAAAATTTCTTCTTTGATTTCTTCGGTGATCTCTTGGTTGATTTAGTAGTGTATTGTTTAGCCTCAATGTGTTTGTATTTCTTACAGTATTTTCCCTATAATTGATGTCTAGTCTCATAGTATTGTTGTCAGAAAAGATACTTGATATGATTTCAATTTTCTTAAATGTGCCAAGGGTTGGTTTGTGAACCAAGGTATGATCTATCCTGGAGAATGTTCCATGAGCATTTGAAAAGAAAGTGTAATCTGCTCTTTTTGGATGGAATGCCCTATAAATATCAATTAAATCCATCTTGTTTAATGTATCTTTTAAAGCTTTTGTTTCCTTATTTATTTTCATTTTGGATGATTTGTCCATTGGAGAAAGTGGGTGATAAAGTCCCCTACTATGATTGTGTTACTGTCGATTTCCCTTTTATGGCTGTTAGCATTTGCCTTATGTATTGAGGTGTTCCTATGTTGGGTGCATTAAAATTTACAATTGTCATATCTTTTTGTTCAATTGATCCTTTGATCATTATGTATTGTCCTTCTTTGTCTCTTGTAATAGTCTTTATTTTAAAGTCTATTTTTTTTTGATATGAGAACTGTTACTCAGCTTTCTTTTGATTTCCATTTGCATGGAATATCTTTTTCCATCCCCTCACTTTCAGTCTGTATGTGTCCCTAGGTCTGAAGTGGGTCTCTTGTAGACAACATATATATGGGTCTTGTTTTTGTATCCATTCAGCCAGTCTATGTGTTTTGGTTGGAGCATTTAATTCATTTACATTTAAGGTAATTATCTATATGTATGTTCCTTTTACCATTTTCTTAATTGTTATGGGTTTGGTTTTGTAGGTCTTTTCCTTTTCTTGTATTTCCTGCTTTAGCATTTCCTTTAGCATTTATCATAAAGCTGGTTTGGTGGTGCTGAATTCTCTTAACTTTTGCTTGTCTGTAAAGATTTTAATTTCTCCATGCAATCTGAACTAGATCCTTGCTGGCTAGAGTAATTTGGTTGTAGGTTTTTTTGTTTCATCACTTTAAGTATGTCCTGCCACTCCCTTCTGGCTTGCAGAGTTTCTGCTGAAAGATCAGCTGTTAACCTTATGGGGATTCCCTTGTGTGTTATTTGTTGTTTTTCCCTTGCTGCTTTTAATATGTTTTCTTTGTATTTAATTTTTAATAGTTTGATTAATATGTGTCTTGGCATGTTTCTCCTTGGATGTATTCTTTACAGGACTCTCTGTGCTTTCTGGACTTGATACTTTCCTTTCCCATATTAGGGAAGTTTTCAACTATAATCTTTTCAAATATTTTCTCAGACCCTTTCTTTTTCTCTTCTTCTTCTCTGTTCCCTATAATTCAAATGTTGGTGCATTTAATGTTGTCCCAGAAGTCTCTGAGACTTTCTGCAATTCTTTTATTCTTTTTTCTTTATTCTGCTCTGTGACAGTTATTTCCACTATTCTATCTTCCAGGTCACTTATCCATTCTCCTGTCTCAGTTATTCTGCTATTGATCCCTTCCAGAGAAATTTTAATTTCATTTCTTTCATTCTTTTTTCTTTATTCTGCTCTGTGACAGTTATTTCCACTATTCTATCTTCCAGGTCACTTATCCATTCTCCTGTCTCAGTTATTCTGCTATTGATCCCTTCTAGAGAAGTTTTAATTTAATTTATTGTGTTTTCATCATTCTTTGTGTGCTCTTTAGTTCTTCTAGGTCCTTGTTAAACATTTCTTGTATTTTCTCCGTTGTATTTTCAAGATTTTGGATCATCTTTACTATCATTACTCTGAATTTTTTTTCAGGTAGACTGCCTATTTCTTCTTCATTTGTTTGGTCTGGTTGGTTTTTACTTTGCTCCTTCATCTGCTGTATATTTCTCTGTCTTCTCATTTTGTTTAATGAGAAGGGCTCTCCCTTCTCTGTGAAGGGGTCTCCCTTCTCTGTGTTTGGGGTCTCCTTTTAGCAGGCTCCCAGATCTTAGTTCCTGTTGTTTTTGGTGTTTTTCCCCCCAGTTGCTGAGGTTGGTTCATTGGCTGTGTCAGCTTCCTGGTGGAGGGGACTGGTGGCTGTTTTCTGGTGGGTAGGGCTGGATCTTTCTTTCTGGTGGCCTCAGCCACATCCAGTGGTGAGTTTTGGGGTGTCTGTGAACTTTGGTTTTAGACAGCCTCTCTCCCAATGCTTGGGGTTGTGTTCCTGTCTTTCTAGTTATTTGGCATGGGGCATCCAGCACTGGAATTTGCTGGCAGTTGGGTGGAGCTCTGTCTTAGTGTAGAGATGGAGATTTCTGGGAGAGCTCTCACCAATTGATATTATGTGGGGCCGGGAGGTCTCTAGTTGTCCAATATCCTCAACTCAGCTCTCCCACCTTGGAGGCTCAAGCCTGACACCAGGGCAGAACACCAAGACCCTGTCAGCCACATACCCATGTATGTGCAGATTTTCTTGCCTTTGGGGAAGACTAAGGTCTTTTGCCAGCATTCAGTAGGTGTTCAGTAGGAGTTGTTCCACATGTAGATGTATTTTGATGTATTTGTGGGGAGGAAGGTGATCTCCACGTCTTACTCCTCCACCATCTTGAAAGTCCCACTGATGGATTCTTTAAAGTCTTCTACATACAGTAGCATGCCATCTGCAAATTGTGAGTTTTACTTCTTCAGTTGAATTTAAATACATTTTTTTCTTGTCTGATTTCTGTACCTAGTATTTCCAATATTATGTTTATTAGAAGTGTTGACAGTGAGCATCTTGTCTTGTTTCTGATCATAGAGGAAAAGCTTTCAGGTTTTTACCATTGAGTATATGTTAGCTATTGGTTTGTCATAATGGCCTATATTATGTTGAAGTATATTCCCAACATACTAATTTTGTCCAGAGTTTTTATCATGAATTAATATTTAATTGTTTTCAAATTATTTTTCAGCATGTATTGAGATGATCATGTGACTTTTATCCTTCATTGTGTTAATGTGGTGTGTCACATTGATTTGTAGTTAGTGAACCATCTTCACATTCCTGGAATAAATCCCATTTGATCAGGGTGCATTATCTTTTTTAATGTATGGTTGAATTCAATTTGCTAGTATTTTGTTGAGAATTTTTGCATCTATATTCATAATGGATAGTGTCCTATCATTTTATCTCTATTTTTTAGCATCTTTTCTGGACATGGTAGTAGGGTAAAGCTTATTCATAGAATGAAATTGGAAGTGTTTCTTCCTCTTCAATTTTTTCAAATAGTTTGAGAAGAATAAGTATTAACTTTTCTTTAAATTGTAAAATTTCACTGTGAATTTGTGACTTTGGATTGTTGGGTTTTTTGTCTTCATAATCAGTTTCAATGCTAGTAATCAATCTCTTTGGATTTTCTATTTTTTTCTGATTCAGTTTTGGAAGATGGTACTTTTCTAGGTAGTTAACCATTTCTTCTAGGTTGTCCAATTTATTGCTGTATACTGTTCATAGTATTCTCTTATAATTGTATTTCTGTGATGTCATTTATTAACTCTCCTCTTTCATTTCTTTTTTTTGTTTTTTAATTTCAGGCCTCTCTTTTTTTCTTAATGAGTCTGGCTAAAGATTTATAAATCTTTTTTATCTTTCAAAAAAATCTCTTAGCTTCATTAATCTTTTGTATTGATTTTTTGGTCTCTATTTTATTTAGTTCTGCACTTATCTTTATTATTTCCTTCCTTCTGCTGACCTTATAATTTAATTGTTCTTTTTCTAATTCCTTTAGATAGATAGGATGTTTATGTGATATTTTTCTTATTTTGTGAGTAGGCCTGAATCACTATAAACTTCCCTCTTAAAACTGCATTGGCTATGTCTACAGATTTTGGAAGGTTATGTTTCTATATTAATTTGTCTCAAGGTATTTTTTTTTAATTCTATGATTTCTTCATTGGCTGATTTGTTTTTTAGTACCATGTAGTTTAGTATCCATGCTTTTTGAGGTGTTTCTTATTTCCATTTTTATTCCTGTAATTGATTTACACTTGCATACCATTGTGGTTGGAAAAGATGTTTGATATAATCTTAATATTCTTCAAATTATTGAGCCATTTTATGGCCTAGCATGTGACCTACTCTCAAGGAAGTTCTACGTGTACTTAAAAATAATAAATATACTGCTGTTTTTGGATGGAATGTTCTGTATACATCTCCTAAGGACATCTGGTACAATGTGTCATTTCAGGACACTGTTTCCTTATTGATTTTCTGTCTGGATCATTTATCTATTGATGTAATTTGGATATTAAATCCCTTACTATTATTGTGTTATTTTCAGTTTCTCCCTATATGTCTGTTAATATTTGCTTTATATATTTAGGTGCTCCTATATTAGGTGCATATATATTTACACATGTTTTATCCTCTTCTTGGATTGTAACTTTATCATTATACCATGTCTTCTTTGTCTTTTATTATATTTTGTTTTAAACTCTATTAGTCTGATATGAGTATTCCTACCCAGCTTTTTGTGTGTTTGTTTCCAATTGCATGGAAATCTTTTTCCATTGCCTTATTTTCAGTCAGTCTGTCTTAACTCTTAAGTGAGTCTCTTATACGCAGCATAGAGATGGATTTTTTTTTAATCCATTTAGCTCCATTATGTCTGTTTATTGGAGCATTTAGTTCATTGATATTTAAAGTGATTATTGAGAGTTATATACTTATTGCCATTTTTTACTTGTTTTCTGGCTGTTCTTGTAGTTCTTTGCTATTGTTTTATTCCTCTTTCATTTCCCCTGTGGTTTGATTATTTTCTTTAGTGTTATGTTTGGCTTTCTTTCTCTTCATTTTTTCTGTATCTATTGTAGGTTTTTGATTTGTGTTTACTATGAGGTTTATATATTTCAAACTATAACTATACCTATCTGTTTTAAACTGATAGTCATTTCGTTCAAAATCATTCTAAAAACTACATTTTTTACTCCCCCCACAATGTTTTACATTTTGGTTTCATATTTTATGTCTTCATGTCTATCCTTTAATTGTTTAATATAGCTATATTTAATTTTTAAATTTCTTGCCTTATAACCTTTGAACTAGTTTATTTAAGTGGTTGGTCTACTGCTTGTACTATATATAACTTCATCAGTAAGATTTTTCCTTCCTCTATTTTCTTATTTCTGGTTATAGACTTTTCCTTTTTGCTTAAAGTAGATTCTTAAACATTCCTTGTAGGGTAGGTTATTGATGATGAACTCTCACTTTTTGCTTCTCTGGAAAAGTTTCTCTCTCTTTGTGTTGTGAATGATAACCTTGTTGGGTAGAGGGTCTTTGGTTGTAGGTTTCTTCCTGCCAGTACTTTAAATATATCAGACCGCTCCCTTATGACCTGCAAAATTCCTTTGAAAAGGCAGCTGATAAAGTACAGGTGTTCCCTTTTATGTGACTCTTAGTTTCCCTTGCCACTTTAAAAATTCTAGTTATATCTTTAGCATTTGCCATTTTAATCATGATATGTTTTGGTATGAGTCTCTTTGTGTTAACTTGTTTGAGATTCTCTGCACTTTGGACATATGTATCTGTTTTTTTCTTCAGGTAGGTAATTTTCAGACATAATTTAATCAAATATGATTTCTGCTCCTTTTCCTTTCTTCTCTTTCTGGGACCACTATAATGCAAATGTTAGTATGACTTGATGTTGTCCAAGAGGTTCCTTAAATTATCATAATTTTTAATTTTTAAATTTTTTTATTTTTTGCTCTTGATTTGTTTATTTCCACTATGGTCTCTCCCGTTGCGGAGCACAGGCTCCGGACGCGCAGGCCCAGCGGCCATGGCTCACGGGCCCAGCCGCTCCGCGGCACGTGGGATCCTCCCAGACCGGGGCGCGAACCCGGTTCCCCTGCATCGGCAGGCGGACGCGCAACCACCGCGCCACCAGGGAAGCCCTATCATAATTTTTAATTTTTAAATTTTTTTATTTTTTGCTCTTGATTTGTTTATTTCCACTATTCTGTCCTCCAGGTCACTTTTGTGTTCTTCTGTATCACCAAATCTGCTGGTAATTCCTTCTAGTGTATTTTTTATTGCACTTGTTATGTTCTTCAGCTTGGTTCTTTTTATATTTTCTATTTCTTTATTGAAGTTCTCACTGTGTTCCTTTATTATTTTCCCAGATTCAGTGAATATTTTTATTACTATTGCTTTGAACTCATTGTTGTGTAAATTACCTATCTCTGCTTCTTTGGGATTAATCCTGCGGTTTTATCCTGTTCTCTGGTTGTAAGATATTTCTGTCTTCTAATTCTTTTTTACCTATCTCAGTCTTGAAGGCATGTCCTTATGTGGGAGCACCCTTATGCATTCTGCTTGTTCCCAGTGATTTTGGGGGTAGAGCTGAGTCTGAAGTGATCATGGGCTGTTTTCTCCCAGGGTCCACTGGCAGTCACCTTCTTGATGGGAGGGGGGTATGGCTGGAGTCAGAGGGGCTAGAGCTAATGCCTGGTGTGAGCCAGGGTTTATTACAGGTTCAATGTTGGTCATCACACTGTCTGGGGGCAGAGCCAGGGCTCCAGCAGTTGGAGCAGGAACCCTGAGAGATCCAGGTTTAACCCCAAAGCAATGGTGATTGTCACCTTGGCCAATGGTGGGGCAAGGCCCCAAGGAGCTGGAGTCACAGCACTGAGGGTGCTGGGCTTCTTCCTGCTGTAATGGTGGTCTCCACCTTGGCTAGGTATGGGGCAAGAACTCGAGGGGCTGGAAGCTGCAGTTCTGAGCAAGCTCTGTTTCTCCTGGAATGATGGCAGGTTTTTTCTTGGTCTACCAAGCCCCCAGGGCTAGTTTTTTGTTTTTTGTTTTTTTTTCTTATAGTTGGTTTTTTACTCTTACCATTATGGTCAGAAAGGATGCTTGATATTGTTTCATATTCTTATATTTATTAAGACTTGTTTTGTGGCCTAGTATGTAATCTATCCTGGTGCATGTTCCATGTGCACTTTAAAATAATGTGTATTCTGCTGCTTTTGCATGGAATGTTTTGTAGATATCTGTTAAGTCCATCTGTTCTAATGTGTCATTTAAAGCCACTGTTTCCTTATTGATTTTTTGTCAGATCATGTAACCAGTGATGTATTAAAGTCCCTATTTAGTCCTATACTTTAATAAAGTGGAGTTTTAAAGTCCCCTACTATTATTGTGTTTCTGTCAATTTCATCCTTTAATATTTGCTTTGTTAATATTTGCTTTATGTATTTAGGTGTTCCTATTTTAGGTACATATATATTTACAATTGTTATATCTTCTTGTTGGACTTATCCCTTTATTTTTTGTAATATGCTTCTTTGTCTCTTGTTACAGCCTTTGTTTTAAAGTGTATTTTTTCTGATATAAGCATTGTTACTCCAGCTTTCCTTTTGTTTCCATTTGCATGGAATACCATTTTCCAGCCTGCAGTCTGTATGTCTTTTTATCTGAAATGAATCTTTTTGAGGCAGCATATATATGGGCCTGGTATTTTTTATCCATTCACCCACTCTATATATTTTATTGGAGCATTTAGTCCATTTACATTTAAAGTAATTATTGATGTGCATGTACTTATTGTCATTTTGTTAATTTCCTGATTGTTTTAATAGTCCCTTTTTGTTCCTTTCTTCTTCAATAGGACTTTTCCCTTGTGATTCGAGGATTCCTTTCTTTTGTGTGCATCTATTGTAGGTTTTGTTACAATTACCACCTGGTTTATACATAGCAATATAATTATTTTAATTTGATGATTTCTTAAGATTGAATGTATTCTAATAATCCTACATTTTTACTCCCTCCCTTACTTTTAATGTTTTTGACACCATATTTTCCATCTTTCTATTTTGTGTATTCTTCATTGTGAATATAGATGATTTTACTACTTTTGTCTTTAACCTTTGCACTAGCTTTATAAGTGGTTGATCTAATACTTTTTCTATATATTTGCCTTACTAATGAGATTTTTTTAATTTTATACTTTCACATTTCTAGTTGTGGTCTTTCCTTTTCCACTTAGAGAGGTCCATTAAATCTTTCTTTTAAAGTTGGTTTAGTGGTGCTGAACTCTTTTAGCCTCTGTTTGTCTGTAAAACTCTTTATCTCTCTTTCAAATCTAAATGATAGATTTGCTGGGTAGAGTATTCCTGGTTGTAGGTTTTTTGTTTCATCGTTTTAAATATATCATGCCACTCCCTTCTGGCCTGCAAAATTTCTGCAGAAAAGTCAGCTGACAGTGTTATGAGATTTCCCTTGTACATAACTAGTTTATTTTCCCTTGCTCCTTTTAAGATTCTCTCTTTATCCTTAAATCTTGCCATCTTAGTTATAATGTGTACTGGTGTGGATCCTTTTGGGTTGATTTTATTTGTGACTCTCTGTATTTACTGGACATGGACATCTTTTTCCTTTCCCAGATTAGGGAAATTTTCAGCTATTATCACTTCAAATAAGTTCTCTACCCCTTTCTCACTTTTTCTGGGACTCCTATAATGCAAACTTTATTACACTTGATTCTGTCCCAGAGGTCTCTTAAACTTTTCTCGTGCTTTAAAATTCTTTTTTTTTTTCTGTTCAGTGTGGGTGATTTCCACTGTTATGTCTTACAATTAGCTGATTCATTCCTCTGTATCATCTAATCTACTGTTGATTCCTTCCAGTGTATTTTTCCTTTCAGTTATTGTATTCTTCAGCTCCATTTAGTTCTTTATATTTTCTAACTCTGTTAAACTTTCACTGTGTTCATAAATTCTTCTCCCAAGTTTATTGAGCATTTTTATTATCATTACATTGACTCATTATTAGGTAGATTGCTTATCTCTACATCACTTAGTGCTTCTTGGGTTTTATCTTGCCTCTACATTTGGGACATCTTCTTTTGTCACCTAGGTTTGCTTAATTCTCTGTGATTACTATATGCATTAAGTAGATTAGGTAGATAATGTTTCCTAATCTTGGAGAAGTGGCCTTATGTAGGAGACTTCCTATGGAGCCCAATAGTGCAATCTCCTCTTGTCACCAGAGTTACATGGTCTAGGGGTGTTCACTGTATAAGCTAAGTGGGCCCTTCTCTTGTGTTGAGGTGAAATACTGTGGGTGCTCTTTAGGTTTGGCTGGCCAGGCTAGGCCTTATGTGGATGCTTCTGGACTTTGGTGGGTGGGGCCAACTCCTGGTACAGATGGCTGGATGACTTGGAGCATCTCAGTTCTGGTCTTGGCCTTTTGGTGGGTGGAGCTGTGTTCCAGGGAGGCTGGTTCCAGGGAATGGGAGGTCCTGGGACTGATAAAAACATGTTGGTGCACTGGTACGACCTCAGTGCTAGTAGAATAGAAGGAGGACACTTAAATGGAGCCAGCCATCAACAGTGTCCTCATTGTATAAAGAGCTCCCCAAAATGGCTGCAGCTAGAATCTTTGTCCCCAGAGGTAGTCCCAGTTGCCTCCTGCCCTCTCTGGGAGGTTCTCAAAGATGAATAAATGTGTCTAATCCAGGCTCCATCCAAATTTCTGCCTCTGCACTGGGTCTTGCAGCATTTGAGATTTTGTGTGTGCTCTTTAAGAACCAAGTCTCTTTTTTGCTACAGCCTTTCAGCTCTCTGGTACACAAGCCCTGCTGTCCTTCAAAGTCATATAGTATGGGGGCTCATCTTTGCAGTGCAGTATCCCAAGACTGGGGACCCCCATGTGGGGCTTGAATCCCTCACTCCTTGGGGAGAATCTCTGAAATTGTGATTATCTTCCCCCTTGTGGTTTGCTTAACAGGGGTGAGGGTCTTGACTATATTGCATCTCTACCCCTCCTACCCATCTTATTGTGGTTCCTTTTTTATATCTTTAGTTGTGGAAAATCTTTTCTGCTAGTATCCAGGTCATTCTCATTGATAGCTGCTTTGCAAATAGTTTTGCTTTTGGTGCACCCATAGGAAGAGATGATCCCAGGATCTTACTACTCTGACACCTTGGTCACTCCTCCTCACATTCTGAACATTTACTGTTTTAATTTTTGTAATTTATTTTATTTATTTATTTATTTATTTATTTATGGCTGCATTGGGTCTTCATTGCTGTGTGTGGGCTTTCTCTAGTTGCGGTGGGCAGGGGTTACTCTTCGTTGCAGTGCATGGGCTTCTCATTGCGGCAGCTTCTCTTGTTGCAGAGCATGGGCTCTAGGTGCACAGCTTCAGTAGTTGTGGCACGTGGACTCAGTAGTTGTGGCTTACAGGGCTCAGGCTCAGCAGTTGTGGTGCTCAGGCTTAGCTGCTCCATGGCATGTGGGATCTTCCTAGACCACGACTCGAACCCGTGTCCCCTGCATTGGCAGGCAGATTCTTAACCACTGCACCACCTGGGAAGTGCTCTGAACATTTTAAATTGGGAGCTGATTTACTGCTGCAGCTTTAAATTTCCTTTGACTTTAAAAACCTGTGATTGTCTTGATAGCTTTCTCAAGTTTTTGTTCTTCCTACCCTCTGTTTAAGATGTCTCTTCCTTGTTTATCATTTCTTTAATAAATTACAGTTTCATGTTAAATGCTTTATGGTTACATTTGGAACCAACATTTATTTACTTTTTCTGAGCACGTTCTCAAAAAATCATTATTTTTTTGTGCTATCACGTGTGTGTTGTTTTGTGAATCCTAGCAGATATGCCAGTGAAAAAGAGAACCTCAGGCATGAGTCTATCAGGAATTGATGTCTTGATGGTCAAGACAGCATATGAATGCTGTTGACCCTAATGGAGCCAATCTAGAAGGAAAGAAGGAAAAAGGTACAGAAAGGGAAGGTTTGAGAAAGAACAGAAAACATTATCTGTCCCATAGTTCCTTAGAAATGTTCCCCTGTTTGAGTTTCCAGTAAGACTCAGAAATAAGAATATATTCTCTGGTGAGGAACATGAGCAGATGTTTTGATTTTTCAGCATGTGGAACTATTTTCCAACAGCGGGCAAGATCAAGATCATGTATTTGATATTTCCAAAGTCTTACATATAAAAATAAATGTGAATTTATACTTTGGATATCAAAACATATAAAGTCTTATTTATAAATAAGACTTCCTTCTCTGAATAAATGGAGAACCATCATGTGCAAGAATATTTAGTAGTGTGTATTTCACTAATATCAAATATTAGTGGGAATTATGTGAGTTTGGAAACATGATAACTAACTTTTTTATCTGAAGGAAAACAGAAAATTTTTAGAATGGGAAGGAAAATTAAATCTTAATTATCAGAAATTTTCTTAAAGTTAATTTTTCTTGCCTTGTCTCAGTGAGCAAGCTCTCTATTGAGCATCTTATTTCAATTAGCAGTATGGAGGCAAACATTCTGTGAAAAGTTGAGTGTATGTTCTCACTTCTCATGGTTGCAAAGGGAACACATTGTAAAATATCATACAAACTTACAAATGGAATAGATTATATTTTTTAGTTTTCTTTTAAGCACTTATTATGTAGCTCCTATCATAGTGGGGTGTATATGAAGCTAATAAACATCAAGTTTCAAAGTCCCTACCCTGCACAAATTCTCCCCACAGCTGTGGAATGGGTTAAATCTAACAATGGGTTGTGATTATATGTTTTGGTAAAATTTAAGTTAGGTATATTTGTTATAATCATTAAGATCACTGTTTCTCACCACCTCAGTTTGCTTTCCTTCACACTTCCATTTGGGTCAATTGACAGTTATATGGATTCAAGTTAAGAAGTTAAGCTGGAGAATACATATATTTTTCATTTAGTGACATATAGTTATATGGTTTAGAGTCACTTCTGTTTACATTTAATTTATTGCCAAAATTGCCAGTGTAAGAATGGCTTCCAGAAATACTCCTCCTGCCCACTGTGAAGAGTCACCATGATGTAATGTAAAAGCGCAGGGCCAGAGGTGTTACAACAATCTGAAGTTATTCTTCAGATATCAATAATGGTATTGTATGAGGAGTAGAAGAGAAACAAAATCTGAATTTGGTGGAACCATAAGCTAGCCTCTGGAAATGTCTTCCAAATGACATAAGTATAAATTGGTAAGCAAAGAATTTGTTTCTTAATAATGCCTATTCAAAGCAGAAGTTTTCTTTTATCATTAATATACTAAAAATGTAGCTTAAACACTTAAAAATGTGTCAGATATTTTTATGAAAACCATGAAAAATAATACATATCAGAATTCTGGTGTTAATAGGGTACAAAATATAACAGAAAAAGAGTGGGTGTACACATGGGATTTGCACACAATATCATTATGATTATTTTTTATTAGGGTTATCTAACTTCTCAGAATTCCTTTCATTTTTTTTTACACATCAATGGAGTATATGTGCTTTACAATGTTATGTTAGTTTCTGCTCTATAACAAAGTGAATCAACTATATGTATACATATATCTCCATATCCCCTCCTTCTTGCATCTCCCTCCCACCCTCCCTATCCCACGCCTCTAGGTGGTCACAAAGCACTGAGCTGATCTACTTGGGTGATGTGGCTGCTTCCCTCTAGCTATGTATTTTACATTTGGTAGCGTATATATGTCAGTACTACTCGTTCACTTTGTCCCAGCTTACCCTTCCCCCTCCCCATGTCCTCAAGTCCATGCTCTACATCTGCATCTTTATTCCTGTCCTGCCCCTAGGTTCTTCAGAACCTTTTTTTTTTTCTCTTTAGATTCCATATATAAGTGTTAGCATACGGTATTTGTTTTTGTCTTTCTGACTTACTTCACTGTGTATGACAGACTCTAGGTCCATCCACCTCACTACAAATAACTCAAGTTCATTTCTTTTTATGGCTAATATTCCACTGTATATATGTGCCACATCTTCTTTATCTATTCATCTGTTGATAGACACTTAGTTTGCTTCCATGTCCTGACTATTGTTTATAGAGCTGCAATGAACATTGTGGTACATGACTCTTTTCAAATTATGATTTTTCAGGGTATGTGCCCAGTGGTGGGATTGCTGGGTTGTATGGTAGTTCTATTTTTAGATTTTAAGGAACCTCCATACTGTTCTCCATAGTGGCTATATCAATTTACATTCCCACCAAGAGTGAAAGAGGGTTCCCTTTTCTCCACATCCTCTCCAGCATTTATTGTTTGTAGATATTTTGATGATGCTCATTCAGACAGGTGTGAGGTGATACCATATTGTAGTTTTGATTTGCATTTCTCTAATGATTAGTGTTGTTGAGCATCCTTTCATGCGTTTGTTGGCAATCTACATATCTTCCTTGGAGAAATGTCTATTTAGGTCTTCTGCCCATTTTTTAATTGGGTTGTTTGTTTTTGGGATATTGAGCTGCATGAGCTGCTTATAAATGTTGGAGATTAATCTTTTGTCAGTTGCTTCACTTGCCAATATGTTCTCCCATTCTGAGGGTTGTCATTTCGTGTTGATTATGGTTTCATTTGCTGTGCAAAAGCTTTTAAGTTTCATTAGGTCCCATTTGTTTATTTTTGTTTTTATTTCCATTTCTCTAGGAGGTGGGTCAAAAAGGATCTTGCTGTGGTTTATGTCATAGTGTGTTCTGCCTATGTTTTCCTCTAAGAGTTTTATAGTGTCTGGCCTTATGTTTAGGTCGTTAATCCATTTTGAGATTATTTTTGTTTACTGCATTAGGGAGTGTTCCTATGTCATTCTCTTACATGTAGTTGTACAGTTTTCCCAGTGCCACTTATTGAAGAGGCTGTCTTTTCTTCATTGTATATTCTTGCCTCCTTTATCAAAAATAAGGTGACCATATGTGCATGGGTTTATCTCTGGGCTTTCTATCCTGTTCCACTGAGGTATAGATCTGTTTTGGTGCCAGTACCATACTGTCTTAATTACTCTGGATTTGTAGTTTAGTCTGAAGTCAGGGAGACTGATTCCTCCAGCTCCGTTTTTCTTTCTTAAGATTGCTTTGGCTATTCTGAGTCTTTTGTGTTTCTATACAAATTGTGAAATTTTTTGTTCTAGTTCTGTGAAAAATGCCAGTGGTAGTTTGATAAGGATTGCATTGAATCTGGAGATTGCTTTGGGTAGTATATTCATTTTCACAATGTTGAAACTTCCAATCCAAGAACAAAGTATATCTCTCCAACTGTTTGTATCATCTTCAGTTTCTCTCATCAGTGTCTTTTAGTTTTCTGCATACAGGTCTTTTCTCTCCTTAGGTAGGTTTATTCCTAGGTATTTTATTCTATTTGTTGCAATGTTAAATGGGAGTTTTTCCTTAATTTCTCTTTCTGGTTTTTCATCATTACTGTATAGGAATGCAAGAGATTTCTGTACATTAATTTTGTATCCTACTACTTTACCAAATTCATTGATTAGCTCTAGAAGTTTGCTTGTGGCTTCTTTAGCATTCTCTCTATATCTAGTACCATATCATCTGCAAACAGTGACAGTTTTACTTCTTCTTTTCTGATTTGGATTCCTTTTATTTCTTTTTCGTTTCTGATTGTTGTGCCTAAAACTTCCAAAACTATGTTGAATAATAGCGGTGAGAGTGGGCAACCTTGTTTTCTTCCTGATCTTAGAGGAAGTGGCTTCACTTTTTCACCATTGAGAACAATATATGGCCTTTATTATGTTGCGGTAGGTTCCCTCTATGCCCACTTTCTGGAGAGTTTTTATCATAAATGTGTGCTGAATTTTGTCAAGAGCTTTTTCTGCATCTATTGAGATTATCATATGGTTTTTATCCTTTAATTTGTTATTGTGGTGTATCACATTGATTCATTTGTGTATATCAAGGAATCCTTGCATTCCTGGGATAAACCCCACATGATCATGATGTATGAGCCTTTTAATGTGTTGTTGGATTCTGTTTGCTAGTATTTTGTAGAGGATATTTGCATCTATGCTCATCAGTGATATTGGCCTGTAGTTTTCTTTTTCTGTGACATCTTTCTCTGGTTTTGGTATCAGGGTGATGGTGGTCACATAGAATGAGTCTGGGAGTGTTCCTCTCTCTGCTATATTTTGGAAGAATTTGAGAAGTATAGGTGTTACATCTTTTTTAAATGTTTGATAGAATTTGCCTGTGAAGCCATCTGGTCCTGGGCTTTGGTTTGTTGGAAGATTTTTAATTTCAATTTCAGTGCTTGTGATTGGTCTCTTTCTTTTCTATTTTTTCCTGATTCTTGCTCAGAAGGCTGTTCTTTTCTAGGAATTGGTCCATTTCTTCCAGACTGTCCATTTTATTCGCATATAGTTGCTTGTAGAAATCTCTCATGATCCTTTTTATTTTTGCAGTGCCAGTGTTGTTACCTCTCCTTTTTCATTTCTAATTCTATTGATTTGAGTCTTCTTCCTTTTTTTCCTGATGAGTCTGGCTAATGGTTAATCATTTTTGTTTATCTTCTCAAAGAATCGACTTTTAGTTTTATTCATCTTTGCTATTGTTTGCTTCATTTCTTTTTCATTGATTTCTGATCTGATCTTTATGATCTTTCCTTCTGCTAACTCTGAGGTTGTTTTGTTCTTCTTTCTCTAACTGCTCTAGGTTTAAGGTTAGGTTGTTTAGGTTGTTTATTTGATATTTTTCTTGTTTCTTGAGGTAGGATTGTATTGTTATAAACTTCCCTCATAGAACTGCTTTTGCTGCATCCCATAAGTTTTGGGCCATCGTGTTTTCATTGTCATTTGATTCTAGGTATTTTTGATTTCCTTATTGATTTCTTCAGTGATCTCTTGTTTTATTAGTAACGTATTGTTTAGCCTCCCTGTGTTTTTATTTTTCCCAGTTTTCTTCCTGTAATTGATATCTAGTCTCATAGCATTGTGGTTGGAAAAGATTCTTGATGTGATTTCAATTTTCTTAAATTTACCAAGACTTGATTTGTGACCCAAGGCATGATCTATCCTGGAGAATGTTCCATGACTGATTGAGAAGAAAGTGTATTCTGTTGTTTCTGGACAGAATGTCCTATAAAGATCAATTAAGACCACCTTGTTTAATGTGTCATTAAAAGCTGTGTTTCCTTATTTATTTTCATTTTGGATGATCTGTCTATTGGTGAATGTGGGCTTTTAAATCCCCTACTATTATTGTGTTACTGTTGATTTCCCCTTTTATGACTGTTAACATTTGCCTCATGTATTGAGGTGCTTCTTTATTGGGTGCATAATATTTACAATTTTTATATCTTCTCCTTGGATTGATCCCTTGATCAATTATGTAGTGTCCTTCTTTGTCTCCTGTAACAGTCTTTAATTTAAAGTCTATTTTGTCTGATATGAGAATTGCTACTCCAGTTTTCTTTTGATTTCCATTTGCATGGAATATTGTTTTCCATATCCTTACTTTTAGTCTGTATGTGTGCCTAGGTCTGAAGTGGGTCTCTTGTAGACAGCATATATAAAGGTCATCTTTTTATATCCATTCAGCCAGTCTACGTCTATTGGTTAGAGCATTTAATCCCTTTACATTTAAGGTAATTATCTATATGTGTGTTCCTATTACCATTTTGTTGTTTTGGGTTTTTTTCGGTAGGTTTTTTCCTTCTCTGTGTTTCCTTCCTAAAGAAGTTCCTTTAGCGTTTGTTGTAAAGCTGGTTTGGTGTTTCTGAATTCTCTTAACTTTTGCTTGTATGTAAAGGTTTTAATTTCTCCATCAAATCTGAATGAGATCCTTGCTGGGTAGAGCAATCTTGGTTGTAGATTTTTCCCTTTCTTCATTTTAAATATGTCCTTCCACTCCCTTCTGGCTTGCAGAATTTCTGCTGAAAGATCATCTGTTAACTTTATGGGGATTCCCTTATATGTTATTTGTTGCTTTTCCCTTGCTGCTTTTAATATTTTTTCTTTGTATTTAGTTTTTTATGGTTTGCTTAATATGAATCTTGGCATATTTCCTCTTTGATTGATCATATATGGGACTCTCTGTGCTTCCTGGACTTGATTGACTATTTCCTTTCCCACATTAGGGAAGTTTTCAACTATAATCTCTTCAAAATATTTTCTCAGTCCCTTTGTTTTTCTCTTCTTCTTCTAGGACCCTTATAATTCTAATGTTGGTACATTTAATATTGTCCCAGAGGTCTTGAGACTGTCCTCAATTCTTTTCATTCTTTATTCTTTATTCTGCTCTGCAGTATATGTGTCTTATATTTTCTTCATTCTATTTCCAAGATTGTGGAACATCTTTACTATCGTTACTCTGTACTCTTTTTCAGGTAGACTGCCTATTTCCTTTTCATTTGTTTGGTCTTTTGTGTTTTTACCTTGCTTCTTCATCTGCTACATATTTGTCTGTCTTCTCATTTTGTTTAAGTTACTATGTTTAGGGTCTGTTTTTTGCAGGCTGCAGGATCATAGTTCCCATTGATTTTGGTGTCTGCCCCCAGTCAGTGAGGTTGGTTCAGTGGCTTCTTTTGGCTTCCTGGTCTAGGAGGCTGGTGGCTGTGTTCTGGTGGGTCAGACTGGATCTTGTCTATCTTGTGGGCAGGACTGCATCCAGTCATGTGCTTTAGGGTATCTGTGAAGTTAGTATGATTTTAAGCAGCCTCTGTCTTAATGGGTGGGGTTGTGTTCCTGTCTTGCTTGGTGTTTGGCATGGGGAGTACATCACTTGAACTTGCTGGCTATCGGGTAGAGCTGGGTCTTAATATTGAGATGGAGACCTCTGGAACAGCTCTTGCAAATTGATAATATGTGGGCCAGGATGTCTCTGTTGGTCCAATGTCCTGAACTCAGCTCTCCGACCTCAGAGGCTCAGGCTTGACATCAGGCCAGAGAACGAAGACCCTGTCAGTCACACGGCTCAGAAGTAAAGGAGACAATTTGTATGGAAACACAAAAGACCCCGAATAGCCAAAGCAATCTTGAGAACGAAAAATGGAGCTGGAGGGATCAGGCTCCCTGACTTCAGATTATACTACAAGGCTACAGTAATCAAGACAGTATGGTACTGGCACAAAAACAGAAATATAGATCAATGAAACAGGATAGAAAGCCCAGAGATAAACCCACACACATATGGTCACCTTATCTTTGATAAAGGAGGGAAGGATATACAGTGGAGAAAAGACAGCCTCTTCAATAAGTGGTGCTGGGAAAACTGGACAGCTACATGTAAAAGTATGAAATTAGAACAATCCCTAACACCACACACAAGAATAAACTCAAAATGGGTTAAAGACCTAAATGTAAGGCCAGACACTATCAAACTCTTAGAGGAAAACATAGGCAGAACACTCTATGGCATAAATCACAGCAGGATCCTTTTGGACCCATCTCCTAGAGAAATGCAAATAAAAACAAAAAAAAACAAATGGGACCTAATGAAACTTAAAAGCTTTTGCACAGCAAAGGATACCATAAACAAGACCAAAAGACAACCCTCAGAACGAGAGAAAATATTTGCAAATGAAGCAACTGACAAAGGATTCATATCCAAAATTTAGAAGCCACACATGCAGCTCAATACCAAAAAACAGACAACCCAATCCAAAAATGGCCAGCAGAACTAAATAGACATATCTCCAAAGAAGAGACACAGATTGCCAACAAACACATGAGAGAAATGCTCAACATCATTAATCATTAGAGAAATGCCAACCCAAACTACAATGAGGTATCATCTCACACCGGTCAGAATGGCCATCATCAAAAACTCTAGAAACAATAAATGCTGTAGAGGGTGTGCAGAAAAGGGAACACTCTTGCACTGCTGCTGGGAATGTCAATTGATACAGCCACAATGGAGAACACTATGGAGTTTCCCTAAAAAACTACAAATAGAACTACCATACGAACCCGCAATCCCACTACCTGGCATATACCCTGAGAAAACCATAATTCAAAAAGAGTCATGTACCAAAATGTTCATTGCAGCTCTATTTACGATAGCCAGGACATGGAAGCATGTTAAGTGTCCATCAACAGATGAATGGATAAAGAAGATGTGGCACATATATACGATGGAATATTACTCAGCCACAAAAAGAAATGAAACGGAGTTATTTGTAATGAGGTGGATAGAACTGGAGTCTGTCATACAGAGTGAAGTAAGTCAAGAGGACCAAAAAAATATCGTATGCTAACACATATATATGGAATCTAAGGAAAAAAAATGTCATGAAGACTTTACCGGTAGGACGGGAATAAAACACAGACCTATTAGAGCATGGACTTGAGCATACGGGGAGGGGGAAGGGTAAGCTGTGACGAAGTGAGAGAGTGGCAAGGACATATATACACTACCAAATGTAAATTAGATACCTAAAGGGAAGCTGCCGCATAGCACAGGGAGATCACCTCTGTGCTTTTTGACCACCTAGAGAGGTGGTATAAAAAAAAAAAAAAGTAAAGAAGAAAAAAAAGAAAGAAAGAAAAAAATGTAATAATAATAAAAATAAAAGAAGAGAGCAACTAAACCAATAAACAAATCCACCAATGTTAACAAGTGTGTTGCTCCCTAAGTCCACCGCCTCAATTTTGGGGTGATTCATTGCCCATTCATGTATTCCACAGATGCAGGGTACATCAAGTTGACAGTGGAAATTTAATCTGCTGTTTCTGAAGCTGCATGGAGAAATTTCCCTTTCTCATCTTGTTTCACACAGTTTCTGGGGTTCAGCTTTGGTTTTGGCCCTACCTCTCTGTGTAAGTCACCCTCAGGCATCTGTTCCTGCCCAGAGAGGACAGGGTTAAAGTAGCGGCTGATTAAGAGGCTCTTGCTCATTCTGGCCAGGAGGAGGGATGGGTACAGTAGTTATAATTGGAATGTGGGCAAACCTGGAGTGGCAGAGGCTGGTGTGACATTGCAACAGCCTGAGGCACATCGTGTGTTCTTGCAGGGAATTTGTCCCTGGATCACAGGACCCTGGCAGTGGCATGCTGCACAGGCTCCCAGGGGAGGTGTCATAGTGACCTGTGCTTGCACACAGGATTCTTGGTGGTTGCAGCAGCAGCATTAGCATTTCATGCCCATCTCTGTGGTCTGAGGTGATAACCTCAGCTTGTGCCCTGCTCTGGACTTGTTTAGGTGGTACTCTGCCTTCTGTGGGCAGTCAGGGAAGGAATCCCCTCTTCTTGTGCACCCCAACACAATGGTCTCTTGCATCTTAGGCAGGTCCAGACATTTTCCTGGACTCCCTCCCAGCTAGCTGTGGCACACTAGCTCCCTCAGGCTGTGTTCACACAGCCAACTCCAGTCCTCTCCCTGTGATCTGACCTCCAAAGCCCAAATCTCAGCCCCCACCCTTCCCCAGCAGATGAGCAGGCAAGCCTCTCAGGCTGGTGAGTGCTGGTCAGCACCTATCCTCTGTGTGGGAATCTCTCCACTTTGCCCTCTGCACCCCTGTTGCTGTGCTCTCCTCCATGGCTCTCAAGCTTCCCCTCCTGCCCACCCCCCATCCCTGCCAGTGAAGGGGGTCCCTAGTCTTTGGAGACTTTTCCTCCTTAACAACTCCCTCCAAGAGGTGCAGTTCCCATCCTTATTCTTTTGTCTCTGTTTTTTTCTTTTTTCTTTTGCCCTACCCAGGTATGTTTGGGATCTTCTTGCCTTTTGGGAAGTCCAAGGTCTTCTGCCAGCATTCTGTAGGTATTCTGTAAGAGTTGTGCCACATGTAGATGTACTTTTTATGTATTTTGGGGGAAGAAGGTGATCTCCACGTCTTACTCCTCCACCACCTTGAAGGTCCCTCCAATATCAGTAGTTGTTTAAAAACTAACATTTGTTGCTCAAGCAAAGGAGTGACTTAATTATTGTCCAGTATTTACAAAGAAAATATTTGAAAATCATTGTCTTATAAAGAGGTGTTTTAGGAGTATGCAGTCAAAAGTTGAAAAAAAAAGGTGTTACAGTGTTGTATCAACATCAGTTGATAAATAAAACAGTTAACTTACTTTTCTAGACTTTGAGATAGCTATAATATTCATCAGCTTAATCAAATTGTGATTTACTATGGTTTCTTTTCAATTTGAAATATATACTTGCATTTATTGTTCATTTGTATTCATAATCTGCATGATTATTATTGTTATAGAGAGACCTCAAGTTAAATAATCTTCAGGTCTCTATAAACTTGGATCTGCCTCTTTAGGCAACTTTCCCTAGAGATGAAACAGATACTCCTTTGTTTGCAGCATGGAGCTGTTCTCCTTTCTAGAGCGAATGAGTAGGTTTGGTTCCAGGATATAAGAATTGTTAACTTTAGAAAAATCTGTTAATGTAATCACTCCATTCATTTATTAAAGGAGAAAAAGAAAACATATCTAAATACATCTAAAAAATATATTGGATAAAATTTAATTCCCCTGAGAGTTAAAACTCATTGCATACTGAAAATGGAAAGGATCGTCTTTGACCTGATGAAGTTTACCCACCGAAAGAATATAACAATAATTGCACTTAAGGTGAAATATTAGAATCAATCATTTTAAGATCAGGAACAGATTTTAAAACTTCCACTATACTGCTAACTGAAGCAAAATACAACAAAAAAGCAATATGAGTTAAAGGGATTAGAAAGGAATTTTTTTCATAATACATATATTATACAATGGTCCTCCTGGGTTATTAAATATAATTTGTAGGAAATTGCTGGAAACCATATACAAGATTGTTTCATTGAAAATGCAAAAATTCATTATAACGCTACACACCAGAAACAGTAATTAAGAAAATGTAATAATTTTTATTTTTATTTATTTATTTTTTTAACATCTTTATTGGAGTATAACTGTATTACAATGGTGTGTTAGCTTCTGCTTTACAGCAAAGTGAATCAGTTATACATATACATATGTTCCCATATATCTTCCCTCTTGTGTCACCCTCCCTCCCACCCTCCCTATCCCACCCCTCTAGGTGGTCACAAAGCAATGAGCTAACCTCCCTGTGCTATGCGGCAGCTTCCCACTAGATATCTAATTTACATTTGGTAGTGTATATATGTCCATGCCACTCTCTCACTTCGTCACAGCTTACCCTTCCCCCTCCCCATATCCTCAAGTCCTTGCTCTAGTAGATCTGTGTTTTATTCCCATCCTACCACTAGGCTCTTGATGACTTTTTTTTTCTTAGATTCCATACATATGTGTTAGCATACAGTATTTGTTTCTTTCCTTCTGACTTACTTCACTCTGTATGACAGACTCCAGGTCCATCCACTTCACCACAAATGACTCAATTTCGTTTCTATTTGTGGCTGAGTAATATTCCATAGTATATATGTGCCACATCTTTTCCTTATTCTTTTGTCTCTGTTTTTTTCTTTTTTCTTTTGCCCTACCCAGGTATGTTTGGGATCTTCTTGCCTTTTGGGAAGTCCAAGGTCTTCTGCCAGCATTCTGTAGGTATTCTGTAAGAGTTGTGCCACATGTAGATGTACTTTTTATGTATTTTGGGGGAAGAAGGTGATCTCCACGTCTTACTCCTCCACCACCTTGAAGGTCCCTCCAATATCAGTAGTTGTTTAAAAACTAACATTTGTTGCTCAAGCAAAGGAGTGACTTAATTATTGTCCAGTATTTACAAAGAAAATATTTGAAAATCATTGTCTTATAAAGAGGTGTTTTAGGAGTATGCAGTCAAAAGTTGAAAAAAAAAGGTGTTACAGTGTTGTATCAACATCAGTTGATAAATAAAACAGTTAACTTACTTTTCTAGACTTTGAGATAGCTATAATATTCATCAGCTTAATCAAATTGTGATTTACTATGGTTTCTTTTCAATTTGAAATATATACTTGCATTTATTGTTCATTTGTATTCATAATCTGCATGATTATTATTGTTATAGAGAGACCTCAAGTTAAATAATCTTCAGGTCTCTATAAACTTGGATCTGCCTCTTTAGGCAACTTTCCCTAGAGATGAAACAGATACTCCTTTGTTTGCAGCATGGAGCTGTTCTCCTTTCTAGAGCGAATGAGTAGGTTTGGTTCCAGGATATAAGAATTGTTAACTTTAGAAAAATCTGTTAATGTAATCACTCCATTCATTTATTAAAGGAGAAAAAGAAAACATATCTAAATACATCTAAAAAATATATTGGATAAAATTTAATTCCCCTGAGAGTTAAAACTCATTGCATACTGAAAATGGAAAGGATCGTCTTTGACCTGATGAAGTTTACCCACCGAAAGAATATAACAATAATTGCACTTAAGGTGAAATATTAGAATCAATCATTTTAAGATCAGGAACAGATTTTAAAACTTCCACTATACTGCTAACTGAAGCAAAATACAACAAAAAAGCAATATGAGTTAAAGGGATTAGAAAGGAATTTTTTTCATAATACATATATTATACAATGGTCCTCCTGGGTTATTAAATATAATTTGTAGGAAATTGCTGGAAACCATATACAAGATTGTTTCATTGAAAATGCAAAAATTCATTATAACGCTACACACCAGAAACAGTAATTAAGAAAATGTAATAATTTTTATTTTTATTTATTTATTTTTTTAACATCTTTATTGGAGTATAACTGTATTACAATGGTGTGTTAGCTTCTGCTTTACAGCAAAGTGAATCAGTTATACATATACATATGTTCCCATATATCTTCCCTCTTGTGTCACCCTCCCTCCCACCCTCCCTATCCCACCCCTCTAGGTGGTCACAAAGCAATGAGCTAACCTCCCTGTGCTATGCGGCAGCTTCCCACTAGATATCTAATTTACATTTGGTAGTGTATATATGTCCATGCCACTCTCTCACTTCGTCACAGCTTACCCTTCCCCCTCCCCATATCCTCAAGTCCTTGCTCTAGTAGATCTGTGTTTTATTCCCATCCTACCACTAGGCTCTTGATGACTTTTTTTTTCTTAGATTCCATACATATGTGTTAGCATACAGTATTTGTTTCTTTCCTTCTGACTTACTTCACTCTGTATGACAGACTCCAGGTCCATCCACTTCACCACAAATGACTCAATTTCGTTTCTATTTGTGGCTGAGTAATATTCCATAGTATATATGTGCCACATCTTTTTTATCCATTCATTTGTTGATGGACACCTAGGTTGCTTCCATGTCCTGGCTATTGTAAATAGAGTGGCAATGAATATTTTGGTACATGACTCTTTTGCAATTATGGTTTTCTGAGGGTATATGCACAGTAGTGGGATTGCTGGGTCGTATGGTAGTTCTATTTGTAGTTTTTTAAGGAACCTCCATACTGTTCTCCATAGTGGCTGTATCAATTTACATTCCGACCAACAGTGCAAGAGTGTTCTCTTTTCTCCACACCCTCTCCAGCATTATTGTTTCTAGATTTTTTGATGATGGCCATTCTGACTGGTGTGAGATGATATCTCATTGTAGTTTTGATTTGCATTTCTCTAATGATTAATGATGTTGAGCATTCTTTCATGTGTTTGTTGGCAATCTGTATATCTTCTTTGGAGAAATGTCTATTTAGTTCTTCTGCCCATTTTTGGATTGGGTTGTTTGTTTAATTGATATTGAGCTGCATGAGCTGCTTGTAAATTTTGGAGATTAATCCATTGTCAGTTGCTTGGTTTGCAAATATTTTCTCCCATTCTGAGGGTTGTCTTTTGGTCTTGTTTATGGTATCCCTTGCTGTGCAAAAGCTTTTAAGTTTCATTAGGTCCCATTTGTTTATTTTTGTTTTTATTTCCATTTCTCTAGGAGATGGGTCAAAAAGGATCTTGCTGTGATTTATGTCATAGAGTGTTCTGCCTATGTTTTCCTCTAAGAGTTTGATAGTGTCTGGACTTACATTTAGATCTTTAACCCATTTTGAGTTTATT
>NC_041227.1:109752924-109755523 GCF_002837175.3 Physeter macrocephalus
TTCCCTCCTTTATCAAAGATAAGGTGACCATATGTGTGTGGGTTTATCTCTGGTCTTTCTACCCTGTTCCATTGATCTATATTTTGGTTTTTTTGCCAGTATCATACTGTCTTGATTACTGTAGCCTTGTAGTATAGTCTACAGTCAGGGAGCCTGACTCCTCCAGCTCCATTTTTCGTTCTCAAAATTGCTTTGGCTATTCGGGGTCTTTTGTGTTTCCATACAAATTGTGAAATTTTTTGTTCTAGTTCTGTAAAAAATGCCAGTGGTAATTTGATAGGGATTGCATTGAATCTGTAGATTGCATTGGGTAGTAGAGTCATTTTCACAATGTTGATTCTTCCAATCCAAGAACATGGTATATTTCTCCACCTATTTGTATCATCTTTAATTTCTTTCATCAGTGTCTTATAGTTTTCTGCATACAAGTCTTTTGTCTCCTTAGGTAGGTTTATTCCTAGATATTTTATTCTTTTTGTTGCAATGGTAAATGGGAGTGTTTTCTTAATTTCACTATCCAAGAACTTGGTATACTTCTCCACCTATTTGTATCATCTTTAATTTCTTTCATCAGTGTCTTATAGTTTTCTGCATACAAGTCTTTTGTCTCCTTAGGTAGGTTTATTCCAAGATATTTTATTCCTTTTGTTGCAGTGGTAAATAGAAGTGTTTTCTTAATTTCACTCTCAGATTTTTCATCATTAATATATAAGAATGCCAGAGATTTCTGTGCATTAATTTTGTATCCTGCTACTTTACCAAATTCATTGATTAGCTCTAGTAGTTTTCTGGTAGCATCTTTAGGATTCTCTATGTATAGTATCATGTCATCTGCAAAGAGTGACAGCTTGACTTCTTCTTTTCCTATTTGGATTCCTTTTATTTGTTTTTTTTTTTTTTCTCTGATTGCTGTGGCTAGAACTTCCAAAACTATGTTGAATAAGAGTGGTGAGAGTGGGCAACCTTGTCTTGTTCCTGATCTTAGTGGAAATGGTTTCAGTTCTTCACCATTGAGAACTTTGTTGGCTGTGGGTTTGTCATATATGGCCTTTATTATGTTGAGGAAAGTTCCCTCTATGCCTACTTTCTGCAGGGTTTTTATCATAAATGGGTGTTGAATTTTGTCAAAAGCTTTCTCTGCATCTATTGAGATGATCATATGGTTTTTCTCCTTCAGTTTGTTGCTATGGTGTATCACGTTGTTTGATTTGTGTATATTGAAGAATCCTTGCATTCCCAGAATACACCTCACTTGATCATGGTGTATGATCCTTTTAATGTGCTGTTGGATTCTGTTTGCTAGTATTTTGTTGAGGATTTTTGCATCTATGTTCATCAGTGATATTGGCCTGTAGTTTTCTTTCTTTGTGACGTCTTTGTCTGGTTTTGGTATCAGGGTGATGGTGGCCTCATAGAATGAGTTTGGGAGTGTTCCTCCCTCTGCTATCTTTTGGAAGAGTTTGAGAAGGATAGGTGTTAGCTCTTCTCTAAATGTTTGATAGAATTCGCCTGTGAAGCCGTCTGGTCCTGGGCTTTTGTTTGTTGGAAGATTTTTAATCACAGTTTCAATTTCAGTGCTTGTGATTGGTCTGTTCATATTTTCTATTTCTTCCTGGTTCAGTCTCGGCAGCTTGTGCATTTCTAAGAATTTGTCCATTTCTTCCAGGTTGTCCATTTTATTGGCATACAGTTGCTTGTAGTAATCTCTCATAATCTTTTGTATTTCTGCAGTGTCAGTTGTTACGTCTCCTTTTTCATTTCTAATTCTATTGATTTGAGTCTTCTCCCTTTTATTCTTGATGAGTCTGGCTAATGGTTTATCAATTTTATTTATCTTCTCAAAGAACCAGCTTTTAGTTTTATTGTTCTTTGCTATTGTTTCCTTCATTTCTTTTTCATTTATTTCTGATCTGATCTTTATGATTTCTTTCCTTCTGCTAAATTTGGGGTTTTTTGTTCTTCTTTCTCTAGTTGCTTTAGGTGCAAAGTTAGGTTGTTTATTCGAGATGTTTCCTGTTTCTTAAGGTATGATTGTATTGCTATAAACTTCCCTCTTAGAACTGATTTTTCTGTATCCCATAGGTTTTGGGTCGTTGTGTCTCCATTGTCATTTGTTTCTATGTATTTTTTGATTTCCTCTTTGATTTCTTCAGTGATCCCTTCGTTATTAAGTAGTGGATTGCTTAGCCTCCATGTGTTTGTATTTTTTACAGATCTTTTCCTGTAATTGATATCTGGTCTCATAGCGTTGTGGTCGGAAAAGATACCTGATACGATTTCAATATTCTTGAATTTACCAAGGCTAGATGTGTGACCCAATATATGATCTATCCTAGAGAATGTTCCATGAGCACTTGATAAAAATGTGTATTCTATTGTTTTTGGATGGAATGTCCTATAAACTTTTGCTTGTCTGTAAAGGTTTTAATTTCTCCATCAAATCTGAATGAGATCCTTGTCGGGTAGAGTAACCTTGGTTGGTTTTTTTTCCTTCATCACTTTAAATATGTCTTGCCACTCCCTTCTGGCTTGTAGAGTTTCTGCTGAAATATCAGCTGTTAACATTATGGGGATTCCCTTGTGTGTTATGTGTTGTTTT
>NC_041227.1:109755806-109758501 GCF_002837175.3 Physeter macrocephalus
TTCAGGAATTTTTCAAGTATAACCTCTTCAAATATTTTCTCAGTCCCTTTCTTTTTGTCTTCTTCTTCTGGGACCCATATAATTCGAATGTTGGTGCCTTTAATGTTGTCCCAGAGGTCTCTGAGACTGTCCTCAGTTCTTTTCATTCTTTTTTCTTTATTCTGCTCTGCAGTAGTTATTTCCACTATTTTATCTTCCATGTCACTTATCCGTTCTTCTTCCTCAGTTATTCTGCTATTGATCCCATCTAGAGTATTTTTCATTTCATTTATTATGTTGCTCATCGTTGCTTGCTTCCTCTTTATTTCTTCTAGATCTTTGTTAACTGTTTCTTGCAATATGTCTATTCTATTTCCAAAATTTTGAATCATATTTACTATCATTATTCTGAATTCTTTTTCAAGTAGATTGGCTATTTCCTCTTCATTTGTTAAGTCTGGTGTGTTTTTATCTTGCTCCTTCATCTGCTGTTTGTTTTTCTGTCTTCTCATTTTTCTTATCTTACTGTGTTTGGGGTCTCCTTTTTGCAGGCTGCAGGTTCGTAGTTCCCGTTGTTTTTGGTGGCTGTCCCCAGTGGCTAAGGTTGGTTCAGTGGGTTGAGTAGGTTTCCTGGTTGCGGGGACTAGTGCTTCTGTTCTGGTGGATGAGGCTGGATCTTGTCTTTCTGGTGAGCAGGTCCACGTCTGGTGGTGTGTTCGGGCATGTTGGTAGGCTTATTATGATTTTAGGCAGCCTCTCTGCTAATGGATGGGGCTGTAGACCTGTGTTGCTCTTTGTTGGGGATAGGGTGTCCAGCACTGTTCATTGCTGGTCCTTGAGTGAAGCTGGGTCTTGGTGTTGAGATGGAGATCTCTGGGAGATTTTAACCATTTGATATTGCGTTGAGCTGGGAGGCCTCTTGTGGACCAGTGAGAAAGGAAAGAAGGAAGGAAGGAAGGAAGAGAGGAAGAAAGGGAGGAAGGAAGGAAGGAAGAAATTAAGGAAGGAGGGAAGAAAGGAAGGAAGAAAGGAAGGAAGAAGATGAAATAAAATAAGATATAATATAGTTATTAAAATAAAAAATAATTATTAAGAAGAAAAATTTCTATAAAAAAAAAAGGGTCAGCCTAACCTTAGGATAAACGGTGAAAGCAAAGCTATACAGACAAAATCTCACACAGCAGCACACACATACGCACTTACAAAAAGAAAAAAAGGGGAAAATAATAGTATATCTTGCTCCCAACGTCCACCTCCTCACCTTGGGATATTTTGCTGTCTATTCAGGTTTTCCACAGATGCAGGGCGCTTCAAGTTGATTGTGGAGTTTTAATCCGCTTCTTCTGTCGCTGCTGGGAGAGACCTCAACCTCTCCTCTTTGTTCGCACAGCTCCTGGGTTTCAGCTTTGGACTTGGCCCCGCCTCTGCGTGTAGGTCGCCCGAGGGCATCTGCCCTTCGCTCAGACAGGATGGGGTTAAAGGAGCAGCTGATTCGGGGGCTCTGGCACAGGCCGGGGGGAGTGAGGGGCACGGATGCTGGGCCAGCCTGCGGCGGTAGAGGCCGACGTGACACTGCACCGGCCCGAGGCACGCTGCGCGTTTTGCCGGGGAAGCTGTCCCTGGATCCCGGGACCCCGGCAGTGGCGGGCTGCACATTTTAATCCGCTTCTTCTGTCGCTGCTGGGAGAGACCTCAACCTCTCCTCTTTGTTCGCACAGCTCCTGGGTTTCAGCTTTGGACTTGGCCCCGCCTCTGCGTGTAGGTCGCCCGAGGGCATCTGCCCTTCGCTCAGACAGGATGGGGTTAAAGGAGCAGCTGATTCGGGGGCTCTGGCACAGGCCGGGGGGAGTGAGGGGCACGGATGCTGGGCCAGCCTGCGGCGGTAGAGGCCGACGTGACACTGCACCGGCCCGAGGCACGCTGCGCGTTTTGCCGGGGAAGCTGTCCCTGGATCCCGGGACCCCGGCAGTGGCGGGCTGCACAGGCTCCCGGGAGGGGCGGTGTGGAGAGTGACCTGTGCTCGCGCACAGGCCTCTTGGTGGCGGCAGCAGCAACCCTAGCGTCCCACACCCGACTCTGCTGTCCGCGCCGACAGCCGCGGCTCGCGCCCGTTTCTGGAGCTCCTTTACACGGTGCCCTTAATACCCTCTCCTCGTGCCCCAGGAAGCAAAGAGGGAAGAAAAGGTCTCTTGCCTCTTCGGCAGCTCCAGACTTCAACCGGACTCCCTCCCAGCTACCCGTAGTGCACTAATCCCTTCAGGCTATTTTCACTCTGCCAACTCCAGACCTTTCCCTGGGATCCGACTGAAGCCCGAGGCTCAGCTCCCTGCCCCCGCCCGCCCCGGCAGGTGAGCAGACAAACCTCTCGGGCTGGTGAGTGCGGGTCGGCACCGATCCTCTGTGCGGGAATCTCTCCCTTTGCCCTCTGCACCCTGTTGCTGCACTCTCCTCCGCGTCTCCCGGGCTTCCCCCTCCGCCACCCGCAATCTCCGACCGTGAAGGGGCTTCTAGAGTGTGGGAACCTTTCCTCCTTCACGGCTCCCTCCCACTGGTGCAGGTCCCATCCCTATTCTTTCTCTCTGTTTATTCTTTTTTCTTTTGCCCTATCCAGGTACGTGGGGAGTTTCTTGCCTTTTGGGAGGTCTGAGGTCTTCTGCCAGCATTCAGTGGGTGTTCTATAGGAGCAGTTCCACGTGTAGATGTATTTCTGATGTAT
>NC_041227.1:109760052-109760770 GCF_002837175.3 Physeter macrocephalus
CCTTTATTATGTTGAGGAAAGTTCTCTCTGTGCCTACTTTCTGCAATGTTTTTATCATAAATGGGTTTTGAATTTTGTCAAAAGCTTTCTCTGCATCTATTGAGATGATCATATCGTTTTTCTCCTTCAGTTTGTTGATATGGTGTATCACGTTGATTGATTTGCATATATTGAAGAATCCCTGCATTCCTGGAATAAACCCCACTTGATCATGGTGTATGATCCTTTTAATGTGCTGTTGGATTCTGTTTGCTAGTAATTTGTTGAGAATATTTGCATCTATGCTCATCAGTGTTATTGGCCTGTAGTTTCCTTTCTTTGTGACATCTTTGTCTGGTTTTGGTATCAGGGTGATGGTGGCCTCATAGAATGAGTTTGGTAGTGTTCCTCCCTCTGCTATCTTTTGGAAGAGTTTGAGGATAGGTGTTAACTCTTCGCTAAATGTTTGATGGAATTCGCCTGTGAAGCCATCTGGTCCTGGGCTTTTGTTTGTAGGAAGATTTTTAATCACAGTTTCTATTTCTGTGCTTGTGATTGGTCTGTTCATATTTTCTATGTCTTGCTGGTTCAGTCTCGGCAGCTTGTGCCTTTCTAATAATTTGTCCATTTCTTCCAGTTGTCCATTTTATTGGCATACAGTTGCTTGTAGTAATCTCTAACAATCTTTTGTATCTCTGCAGTGTCAGTTGTTACTTCTCCTTTTTCATTTCTAATTCTA
>NC_041227.1:109764898-109770382 GCF_002837175.3 Physeter macrocephalus
GCCCTGATGCCTGGCTGGAGCACCAAGAGCCTTTAATCCACACGGCTCAGAATAAAAGGGAGAAAAAATAGAAAGGAAATAAAGAAAGGAAGGAAGGATGGAAGGAAGGAAAGAAGGAAGAAAGGAAGGAAGAAAGGATGGAAGGGAGTAAGCAAGGGAGGAAGGAAGGAAGAAAGGAAGAAAGAAGATAAAATAAAGTAGGATAAAATAAAGTTATTAAAATAAAAAATAATTATTAAGAAGGCAAATTTTAAAAAGCAAAAAAAAACCGGGTCGGTCAGAACCCTAGGACAAATGGTGAAAGCAAAGCTATACAGACAAAATCTCACAAAGCAGCACACACATACACACTCACAAAAAGAGAAAAAGGGTAAAATAATAATATCTCTTGCTCCCAAAGTCCAAATCATAATATATCTTGATCTCAAAGTCCACCTCCTCAACTTGGGATGATTTGCTGTCTATTCAGTTATTCTACAGATGCAGGGCACTTCAAATTGATTGTGGAGATTTAATCTGCTGCTTCTGAGGCTGCTGGGAGAGACCTCCCCCTCTCCTCTTTGTTCGCACAGCTCCTGGTGTTCAGCTTTGGACTTGTCCGCGCCTCTGCGCGTAGGTCGCCCAAGGGCGTCTGCTCTTCGCTCAGACAGGACAGGGTTAAATGAGCATCTGATTCGGGGGCTCTGGCTCACTCAGGACGGGGGGGTGGGGAGGGAGGGGCACGGAGTGCTGGGCGAGCCTGCGGCGGCAGAGGCCAGCGTGACGTTTCACGAGCCTGAGGCGCGCCGTGCGTTCTCCCGGGGAAGTTGTCCCTGGATCCCGGGACCCTGGCCATGGCGGGCTGCACAGGCTCCCGGGAGGGGCGGTGTGGGGAGTGACCTGTGCTCCCACACAGGCCCCTTGCTGCCGGCAGCAGCAACCCTAGCTTCCCACACCCGACTCTGCTGTCCGCGCCGGCAGCCGCGGCTCGCGCCCGTTTCTGGAGCTCCTTTACACGGTGCCCTTAATACCCTCTCCTCGTGCCCCAGGAAGCAAAGAGGGAAGAAAAGGTCTCTTGCCTCTTCGGCAGCTCCAGACTTCAACCGGACTCCCTCCCAGCTACCCGTAGTGCACTAATCCCTTCAGGCTATTTTCACTCTGCCAACTCCAGACCTTTCCCTGGGATCCGACTGAAGCCCGAGGCTCAGCTCCCAGCCCCCGCCCGCCCCGGCAGGTGAGCAGACAAGCCTCTCCTTTGCCCTCTGCACCCTGTTGCTGCACTCTCCTCCGCGTCTCCGGAGCTTCCCCCTCCGCCACCCGCAATCTCCGACCGTGAAGGGGCTTCTAGAGTGTGGGAACCTTTCCTCCTTCACGGCTCCCTCCCACTGGTGCAGGTCCCATCCCTATTCTTTCTCTCTGTTTATTCTTTTTTCTTTTGCCCTATCCAGGTACGTGGGGAGTTTCTTGCCTTTTGGGAGGTCTGAGGTCTTCTGCCAGCATTCAGTGGGTGTTCTATAGGAGCAGTTCCACGTGTAGATGTATTTCTGATGTATCTGTGAGGAAGATGGTGATCTCTGCGTCTTACTCTTCCGCCATCTTCTCACCTCTACCTGTAATAATTGTTTTTAAAAACACTCTTCACTTTAGCAACAGAACCTATCATGTGGGTTCTGAAATCTATCAAAATAGAAATGAATCTATCAAAAAAGACCTGAGACCTCTTTGGGGAATTGAATAATATCTTTGTTGAAAGACATAAAAACCCCTAAAAAATAGATAGAGATACTTTTGGTTATGGATGGCAAGAATCAATTTCATAAATGTGTCAAATTCTTCTAAATTAATCAATAAGTTTACTGAATTTCTATCATAATCCCATCACAGTTTTTATAAACCATGACAAACTGGTATGAAAATACATACGGAAGATTGTGACTAGCCAAAAATGGTAAGTTAATTTCAAAGAAAAATAAGGAGAAAATAATTACCTTACTAGAGAGCAAAGTTTATAAAATTATAATAATTAAGAGAATATTTATTCAGTAATAGATAATAGATCTTTGAATCTTCATAGAGAGTAGGACTCTAACTCTCACATATATGAGAACTTTCTGTTTGACAAATGTACCATTTTACAATTCAAAAATAAGATGGACTTTCTAATAAGTAACTGAGAAAATTGGGATCCATATAGAAAAGGACAAAATTATTTATGCAGTTTATAAGCAGTGGTTCTTAATTAGGGTGATTTTGGCCCCCATGGAACATTTGGCAATATTTGGTTCATTTTGGCTGCAACAACTGGAGGGGCAAATACAATTGATAGGGTAGAGGTCAGGGATGCTGCTGAACATTCTGCAAAGCAGAGGACAGCCCCCACGACAAATAATTATTCAACCCAAAATGTCAGTAGTGTCATAATTGAGAAACCCAGCTTTAGCTCGAACAGACTTCCCCCAGATAACTACACAGTTAATTCCCTGATCCCTTTTCAAACCTATTCAAATGTCACTTTCTCAATAAAACTGATCTGAGCTCCTGTATTTAAAATTACCACCTCAATCCACCTTTTCATGACACTCCTGATCCCTCTTACTCTGCTCTTCCTTTTCTTTATTCCATTGCATTTATCATCTTGTAACATCCAATAAAATTTACTTACTTATTATGTGAATTGTTTGTCAGTCTACTAAAATGGCTTGATTATTTTCATTGATTTATCCCACACCTAGAATGGTGTTTAACACATGGTGGGTAATCAATAAATATTTACTTAATAAATAAATTAACAATCCTAAGTGCTAATGTGGAGTAGCAGAATCACTCATAAACTGCTGGTGGAGAGTGTCTCTTTGGAGAGAATTTGGCTTTGTCATATATATTTGGAGATGCACATACCAGGGAAGTCAATGTGAAGATGGTACCTTGAGCCATATCAGAACTTTCTCTCCCCAACACCTAACCAATAAAATCACCACCTAGGAAAACTGTCACCAAGTTATTTTTGAGGAGTAACCAAACCTATAAACTTTAATGACATGTAACTCAGGAGGAAAGCAGAAGATAAAGAACAGAAGAAAACTGCAGCATAGCAGGGTTCCTCCCTGCTCACCTCCCAATCTGCATGCCCTGGACTTTTTCATTTTTGGATAATAGTGATTCAGATCTATACAGTTTTTTCTTCTAATAAGAAAACTCAGTTTTTAAAAAAAGCTATTATGTAGAGCACTAATCTAGAAGGATCACATGGATCATATATGTGTGTGTATTTATATATTCATATAATGATGCCCAATCATAGACCTGATGAACCAAAATCTCTAGGTATGAAACCCAAGAATCTGTGTGTGTGGTTTTGCTTTTTTTTTTTTTAAGTTTTTCAGCTGATGATCAGAAAAGTCTTACAACTATTCATCTAGTAGGTTTTTAAATGTGTCCCAAGAAACCCTGCATGTCTAAGTAACTGTGGAGGTATCTTGGGCATTCTGGGAAAACAACTGCTTTTGTATCTTTTATATAGAATATTTTGTGTACAAAAAAAGGCTTGGGACAAAAAATACTGTTCCTTCAAAACAAAAGTTTGTAATCCATTGATCTAGAGAAAGCTTATAAATTGAATGACAACTAAATTATGAGGTAGATACTGTGATATGCAACCCACTTCTTTATAAATGAGAAAATTTTTCTCCTAGCTGTTGTGAGTGTTGCCAGAAGATAACCCTTAGCTGCCACCCATTTTTGAGGATTGCTCCAGTTGAAGAAAACTGCCTGGTTCAGTCAACCTCCTTCCAGGAAAAGCCCATATTCAACAACAGATTTATATAAATCTATATAAATGAATGACTTGGCCTCTTGCCTCAACTTGGGACAACTTTGAGGAATCAGTCCATGCTCCAGAGCTCCACCATAGGGTCAGCTGGGTCCTTCATTAGAAGGGCATCACAGCTTCTTCTGCCCAATCTTCCTCTTTTCCTCCTAAATGTCATACCTTCAGAATGCTCCCTAATAAGCATCTTCTTCATGAATCTGAATCTCAGAGTCTTCTTCTGAGACACCCAACCTGCAACACCAATTGAAGTTAGATCATATGATTATGTGATGCATGATACTATATCATTGCCCAAGTGAGTGAACTAAATAAAAAGGAGGCAAAATGAGTAAATGACTAAAAAGGAGGCAAAAATGTAACACATGACAAATTAGATTGTTCTGCATTCGTAACAGATGAAAATTAATTGTCTGCCAGTCATGAGTTAGCAATATAGAAAACTTCCAAGGTGTGCCAAAATGATATTAAGATGTTTACACATGTTTATGTGATCCAGTTCATGCTTCTGCTGTCACTTGCCTAGCCAGTAGAATCTCCAATGGTATCAAGAGTTGGAGAAGAACAATGGCAAGTGACAAAGTCTGAGAAATTAAACTTAAAAGTCAAAGAATGTGTTGTAAAGATAGTAGCCCCAACTTCTTAGATCAGTGGAGAAAATTAAATAAACTTACACCTACTTTCCATTTGTGGACAGTTAACATACATATTAACTTTAATTTATCTTGAGAATACAATGACAAATAAATAACTTAAAATTTGTATACATTAATATAATAAGAAATGTATTCCAAAGTTTTGGAGGTTTTGTGCTGGTGGCAAGGTTCTACTTGTGGTGAAAGGGGCCCAACTCGCACCACTGTGAGAAAGTACATAAGGCCATTCATTAGTGAGAGCATTCCCTTCCCAGTTCCTCTTATTCACATCTGAGGCTGTGCACTTTCTGAATTTTTATGTTTCTGGATATTTATAGTTATTGCTGCTGTTTGACTAAATAAACTCTTGTCTAGAGAAACATCAGTTAATGGCACAAGGATCCTTTAGATGTGAAGAACCATTGAAAAAAGTGAAAGGACAACTGTCAACATAGAGAAAAATCCTAGTCACAGACATATTTGACAGTGCTACCAAAATTAAAAGATGTGCAAAGTCTGGAACAACTGACTATGAAAACAACTTCCTATGCAAGAATTTCTATGACAATGAAATGTAGAATAAAGAACTAATAGTTTTGTTATTCTGTAGCTCAGTTGATCGTTGTCTCTAACTTTTGTTAGATTGTTTTGAGAATAAATATTTGTATGCATTCATTTCCCCCAAAATATGTGTATTTATTGTTCCAATACGTAAATGTGATAAAAAGCAAAAATGAAAACAACTTCTACTTAACATTTTTTCAACGTTAATTGCTAGAACACTGATTCTGTTTGTTTTTATTTCTCATGAGAACATATATATATATATATATATATATTTTTTTTTTTTTTTTTTTTTTTTTTTTCGCGGTACACGGGCCTCTCACTGTTGTGGCCTCTCCCATTGCGGAGCACAAGGTCCGGACGCGCAGGCTCAGCATCCATGGCTCACGGGCCTAGCCACTCCGTGGCATGTGGGATCTTCCCGGACTGGGGCACGAACCTGTGTCCCCTGCATTGGCAGGTGGACTCTCAACCACTGCG
>NC_041227.1:109770835-109786834 GCF_002837175.3 Physeter macrocephalus
CAGTGAGAGGCCCGCGTGCCGCAAAAAAAAAAAAAAAAAAAAAAAAAAAAAAAAAAAAAAAAAAAAAATATATATATTTATATATTTTTTTTTTTTTTTTTTTTTTTTTTTTTCGCGGTACACGGGCCTCTCACTGTTGTGGCCTCTCCCATTGCGGAGCACAAGGTCCGGACGCGCAGGCTCAGCATCCATGGCTCACGGGCCTAGCCACTCCGTGGCATGTGGGATCTTCCCGGACTGGGGCACGAACCTGTGTCCCTTGCATTGGCAGGTGGACTCTCAACCACTGCGCCACCAGGGAAGCCCCAGAACATATATTTTGAGTTGAGTACTTTCTTAACTTCTTTCCACTTTTCGTAAATCCAACTAATGAGCAAAAAAAAAAAAAAAAAAAAAAAAAGACAAGCATAATAATGTACAGAACTTAGCCAGTTTTCTGGAATATAACATATGCTAGTTACCCAAACCTTACCCAGTGTATAAAACTTGGCTCCATACCACCAGATGACCAATATTACTGTGAGGTGTTAAGTAAAATCAAAATACTTAGATTTACTCCAAACATGAATAACTTCTAGAGATAATATGAAAATGTTCTTCTCTTTCAAATGATTTTATCATAGTAGACTATTTATTAAAAGAGTATGAATTATTTAACTGCTCACCATTTCTTACAAAATGTAAAACTTTTTTGAATTTGTAATAAGATTGAGAAATACAATTAAACTGTAAAATAAAATCTCCACCTCACAGATGAGTAATGGACACATTGCCTAAAAATTTAATTACACCAGAGTAATTTTTAAAGCTTAGATTCACAAAAGGAGCCCAAAGGCTAACCTTGTAAAGGAATAGAAAGAGCTAACTTGTTCTGCATAAAAACACAGGAAGTATTTATTTTTATGTCTGAGAAAAAAAGAATTGGATAAAGGAAAAGAGATGAAGAGATGGGCTGCATATGGCAAGAAACAGGATCAGGATAGGTAAAAATGTTACCAAATCCAAGCTTGCACTGCTCACCACAGGACAGGCCAATAAATCGAGAGACAAAGTATTGGGGCAAGGAAAAGCAACTTTATTTGGAAAGCCAGCAGACTAAGAAGATGGAGGACTAGTGTTCCAAAGACCTATCTTACCTGAGTTAGTATTCAGGCTTCTTTTATACTGAAAGGGGAGGGTGTCTGGCTGGTTCATGCAAATTTCATTGTGCCTGCAGACCCCAGAGGAGATGTGATAATCCTTTGTTCTTGCCTCTGTGCACGTAGGTCTGGTCATGATGTTCCTGTAAACCTTCAATAAGGCAAATATTCTCTGTTCTGCAACTTTTTATCTCTATATGAATGAAGAGTGTTTTTTCTTTAAAGGTCAAGCCTTTGAGACAGAGCCTTAATAAAAGGCTCTTTTGTATATTTCAGGCAACAGGCAGCATTCTTTTGCCAATGTGAAGAGCCAGCATGACTAAATATGGACAACAAAGTACAAAGGTCAGAGCTTAAGGAATGGATCCAGTATGGAGTTGGGTTTGTTCTTCTGTTACTAAAATGCCTAAGGCATTTGAAAATGCAGACGGTCTAATAATTAATAAGAATGTTTGTTTTTGTTTTTTTTGGCTGTGCCAGGCAGCTTGTGGGATCTTAGTCCCCTGACCAGTGATTGAATCTGGGCCCTCAGCAGTGAGAGCATGGAGTCCTAAAAACTGGACCGCCAGGGAGTTACCTGTTTATATGGTTTTAAACCTCTCTTCACTCCCAAAATTTCAGTAGAGTCAGCTACACCCACAAATGCCTCTAGTGAGTGGTATGTGAATTGTGTGTGTGTGTAATAAGGAAAAGGACTGAATTCTATATATGGACTTCTGTGAGGAAATGCATAGGGTGGTAAATAAAGGCAGGAACTCAGATCAAATATGGACTTGATAAAGGAATCCTCCTGGGAATTTGCAAGCTTCATAGGGAGGGCCTTGTACTTTTCACAAATCATTGAAGGGGTGGGGGTTACCTAGCCTTACTTAGATGTTCTAGATTCACCCCAGTTGACATTTGAGGTTTGAATCAGAGCACAGTACATTTTATAATTTAAAATTCAACAATACCAGTTTTTGCTAATATAACTCTGGTATTCTCTGCTTTAACTTTATCATGATGCTTTTCTTAAAGTCAGAAATCTGAGTTATGATAATTCAAACCAGTTTAAACCAGTAAGAACAATCATTTTCTCCACCTCATCCCCCTCCTCTGTATCAAGAGACTGATGCTAACTCCTCTATCTAGATCTTCATTAATTTAATCTTTTCATCCCCTTTGGAACTCCAAATTCTGCCACCATTTCCATCATCCTATTAAGCAATGTTTGCTCCAGTTCTCTACAAATGTCTCTTCATAAGAAACCCAGGTAGTTAAAGAAAATCACACACTGTCACCAACATACTTAGACTCTCCAAGATGTACTTTAACCAACAAAGAATCATGTTGGAGTCTTCCTCCAGTCTCTTCTTTTTGGAGCATCTTTGCTTATTGACTATGTAACTGCTCTTTGCAAGCCCTCTTCAACTTTTAGAGATTTTAATCATCTTACTTTCTATTGATAGAAATTGATTCTTTTCCTTCTCTCACTGAAAAGCATTTTCAGAAAACTTTGTAGAAATGGGTTTACAGTTGTTTCAACAGAGGATCAGTTTCTTAAAGCTGAGCAAGTTGTGTTAATTCAACTTTCGCTTCCCTGCAACTCTTCTCAACAAAGAAATGACTAAAAAGTAGTGAACAGAAAACACCAAAACTGAGGGATTTTTTAAATAAGCTTTTAAGTTTATGATGTATTTCATATATGTGTGTATGCTGTACAGCACATATTTTCTGGAACATACTTTTTGGTTTGTCCAATTAAAATGCTTCATTATTGTCTCTCCCATGACTGCTTTAGAAAATATATGCTCATTTTAAGACTTTATTGAATATAGATATAAATAATTAAGAAAGTTTAAAAAATCACCCATCACTAGTATTATTTGTGAGTCCTTTTAGAGTGAAAATAAAATAAATACTTTGGGACAATGAACTGTACCAGATGAATCAAGACATGTGGTCACCCTAATAACCTTCCAGAACTTATTCTATGAATATACACACTATACAGTGCCTACCTATTTAGAAAAATTGGATCATACTATGCATATTTCTATAGGCTTATCTTTTTCTTAACATGAAATTGATGTATTTATTTCTGTCAGCAATTACAGAGTTACATAACCATTTCAATGACCACAGTGACTTGCACTTAGTAAACACTATAATCATGTTAGTTACTCAAATTACTTTGTTATTCTAGTCTCCTTGTGATAAACAAGAATTTATTTTAAAAATACTTATTTAATATACTACTACTTTTTTGCTACTATAAGCAATGATATGATAAATATTTTTGCACGTTTAAGTTTATGTCAGGCCTTAATTAAGATACTTTTTAAAGAGGAATTTTGGAATTGAAAGTGTGTAATGTAATGCTTGGTGATACGTTCACATGCTGTTTTCTTAAAGGTTCAATATATTGATACATGCCCTTTAAGGATGTATGAGAGTGCCAATTTTTCTATAACCTTGATGACAAAGAATTTTAACAATCTTTTTTTATATTTGCCAATTTAATAAATAGAAATTGTATTGTTAAGGTTTTCCAGAGAAGCAGTATCAATAGGATATATATAAATATTTATTTATTTATTTATTTATTTATTTATTTATTTTAAGGTTTTTGGCTTACAGGATTATGGAGACTGAGAAGTCCCATGATCCACCATCTTTAAGTTGGAGACCCAGGAAAGCTGCTGGTGTAGTCCCAGTCCAAGTTTGAAGGCCTGAAAACCAGAAGTGCCAACGTCCAAACAGAGAGCATATTAACCCTTCTTCTTCCTTCCAGGAGTTCCAAGAAATCTGAACTTGGCACCTCCACACACATGGAGGGCAAGCTAAGACAGAGGCAGAGGCAGGCTACTCCACCTTAGTAAGTGACAATTTAATTAAGCTAGCTTATTATTTTTTTATTATTTAATAATGTGACATTTGTCTTGGACAGCTGCAAGAGGAGAAGATCTCTGCCCCTCCCCATCCGAATCTTGAAATTTATATAGAGGCCTTATCTGGGTTCAGTCACATAATCAGTCTAGTTGGTCTCAATAATACCTGTCTCTCTCAAGGCTGTGTCCTTGCAATGACTCCTAGTTTGGGTGGGTGGGTAGGGAACCTCAGATCACCAGATTTAACCAGCAGTCATATCCTCTCAATAAACTCTTCTGACATACCCTCACCACTACTCCCAGAAACAATGATTTACCAGCTATATGGGCATATTTAAACCCAGTAAAGTTGATACATAAAACCAACCACCACAGAAATAGTCTGGTATTTTAATTTGCTGTCTTTGGTTTATGCTGATTAGTATCCACCCCTGGAGCTGGGGATTGAGTAGATACCTCAATAGAATAGGGCTTATTGTAGAAAGGAGGAGTAGGATAGGGAGTAGAAGCTGCAACATGCCTTAGGATGGCTACCAATGTTTAGAATTCTTACGTACTTAAATATGAAAATCTGTCACATTATATATATATATATATATATTTTAAACATCTTTATTGGAGTATAATTGCTTTACATTGTTGTGTTAGTTTCTGTTTTACATATATCTCCATATCTCCTCCCTCTTGTGTCTCCCTCCCATCCTCCCTATCCCACCCTTCTAGGTGGTCACAAAGCACTGACCTGATCTCCCTGTGATATGTGGCTGCTTCCCACTAGCTATCTATTTTACACTTGGTAGTGTATATATGTCCATGTCATTCTCTCACTTTGTCCCAGCTTCCCCTTCCCCTTTCTGTGTCCTCAAGTCCATTCTCTACCTCTGCATCTTTATTCTTGTTCTGCCCATAGGTTCTTCAGAACCAATTTTTTTTTTTAGATTCCACATATATGTGTTAGCATACAGTATTTTTTTTTTTCTCTTTCGGACTTACTTCACTCTGTATGACACACTCTAGATCCATCCACCTCACTACAAATAACTCAATTTCGTTTATTTTTATGATTGAGTAATATTCCATTGTATATATGTGCCACATCTTCTTTATCCATTCATCTGTCAATGGACACTTAGGTTGCTTCCATGTCCTGGCTATTGTAAATAGAGCTACAATGAACATTTTGGTACATGACTCTTTTTGAATTATGGTTTTCTCAGGGTATATGCCCAGTAGTGGGATTTCTGGGTCATATGGCAGTTCTATTTGTAGTTTTTGAAGGAACCTCCATACTGTTCTCCATAATGGCTGTATCAATTTACATTCCCACCAACAGTGTCACATTATATTTTGTTTTCTGCTTTTGTTGTCAGCGTTAGAAGAGACTTCTTTGCCTCTAGATTAAAAAATGATCAATGGTATTTTCTTCTAGTAAGCACTAATATGTTTTTTATTTGTCAGAAATTTATTTTGGCATAAGTGTTAAAGTAAAAATCTGATTTTATCTAATTAGCCCTTTGTTCCAATGTTGGTTACCCTACTTCTCTGATAATTTATTATGTCCAAGTCTCTAAAATGTACTTCATAATGTTTCTGAACTTTTTATTTTGTTCCTGTGCTCTGCTAATATATTCTAGCACTACATCCAAGTGCTGTAGTTTTATAATGTATTTTAACACTTTGAGCAGTTAAGTCCCACTGGCTTCTGACATTTTGTTTTGTTGTGCTGTGATTTTTACTCTTTTGTTCACTAACTATTCTGGGGTGTTTTGCATATGGAGTGATAGGGAAAAAATCTCATTGAGATTATAATTAAAGTTGCAATTAAAGATAATATGGAAAAGAATTAACATCTTTAGAATACTGAATATTTTCTTTCAGTTACATAACATGTCTACTCACATATTTAAATCTTCTTTTGGTTCTCTCAGTAGCTTCACAGTTTCCCCCCACCCATTTTTTAAGTTTATTCTTTTGTAATTTTCAATCTTGTTGCTTTGACTGGGATCAATAATAATTTTATATTAATTTTTGAAATATAAGAATAATGATATCAGTATAGGTACATTATGACTTACTACATTACTGATATCTACTTTTAAAATTACATAATAAATTTATTGAGGTATAATTTATGTTATGGATTGAATGTATTCCCACCCAAATTCATATGTTCATATATTGGACTCTAATATTTGATGTGATTTGAAGGTGATACCTTTGGGAAATAATTAGATCATGAGGATGGAGCTCTTATGAGTGGATTTGCACCCTTTTAAGAAGACAGATAACTAGCTTGATCTCTTTCTGCCATGTGAGAATACAAGAAGTCAGCCATCTACAACTTGAAAGAGGGCCCTTACCAGAATCCAATTAAGCTGGCACTCTGATGTTAGACTCCCAGTCTCTAGAACATTGAAAAGTAAATTTCTGTTGTTGATGAGCTACCCAGCCTATAGTATTCTGTTATAGCATCCTGAACTAAGACAACTTACAATTTTAAGTACACAATTTTATGAGTTTTGAGAAATGTACATAATCATGTAACAATCATGATATAGAGCATTTCTCTGTCTCTTTTTGTAGTCAAAGCCCTCTATCCAGTCCCTGACCTCTGGCAACCAGTAATCTGTTTTCTATATTTACAGTTTTGCCTTTTCTAGAATTTCATATAAATGGAGTCATATAGTGTATGATCTTTGTGTCTGGCTTTTTTTCATTCGTTGTATTATTTTTTAAACTTTTTCTATTTTGAGATAATGTAGCTTTAAGTGCAGTTTTAAGAAATAATACAAAGGGATTCCATACAACCATCACCCAGTTCACTCAATCTTGCATAACTATAGTACAATACCACAACTAGGAAACTGACATTGATAAACCACTGTTTTTTTTGGGTTTTTTTTTCAGATTTTGCCATTTTCCACCATGTGTCTTCATTTGTGTATATGTGTGTGTGTGTGCATGTAGTACTATGCATTTTACCACATATGAAGATTCATGTGACCTTCACCACAGTCAAGATAAAGAATAGTTCCATCACACAGATTTCTCAGGCTACCCTTAATAGTTACAGCTACCTCCTTCCCACCACTTCCCTCCAACCTCTGGCAACCACTATTCTGTTCTCTATTTCTATATATATTTTTTTCTATTTCAAGAATGTCACATCCTACAGTACCTTTGAGGTTTTTTTCATTTAGAACAATTCCCTTGAGATTTATCTAAATAGATGAGCTATCAATAACTCATTTCTTTTTATTGTAAATAAAATTCCATGTGTGGATGCATACAGTTTGTTTAACCATTCACCCACTGAAGGGCAATTTTGTTGTTTCCAGTTTGGGGTTATTATAAATAAAATGGCTGTGAACATTTGCATATAGATTTTTATGTGAACATAATTTTTTTATTTCTAAGTGTATTATTTTTTAAATTATTCCATGTTTTACATGTAGCATTAGTTCATTCCATTTTACAACTGAATACCATTCCATTGTGGATATACCACAATTTTTTATCCATTCATAAATTGATAGGTATTTTCATTTATTCTGGTGTTTGGCTATAATAAATAAAGCTTCTATAAACATTCATGTACAGTCATCGGTGTAATCATATTTTTCAAAAATTCTCTATGGTAAAGAGCTAAGGGTTGGATTGTCAGGTCATACTATGGTGAATATGTGATTAACTTTAGAGGGAACTACAAAACCGTTTTCCAAAAATCTTATTATTTTGCATCAACAGCAATACATGAGAATTACAGTTGCTCCAGAGCTTCACCAACACTTGGGATTGTCGGTATTTGCAATTTTAGTCATTTTAGTGGATTTGTAGTAGTTTTAAATCACATTGTGGTTTTAATTTCTATTTTCCTAATGACTAATGTTCTTATTTGCCATCTACATACCTTTTCTGTTGAAGCACTTGTTCAAATACTGGGTCTATTTTAAAATTTTTGGGTCTCATTATTGAGTTGTGAGAGTTCTTAATACGTTCTGGATACAAGTCCTTCATCAAATACATATTTTGAAAATATTTCCTCCCAGGCTGTGGCTTGTCTTTTCATTTCCTTACCAATACTTTGAAAAGCAAAAGTTTTAATTTTGATGAAATGCAATTTATCATTTTTAATATTTTATACTTTTTGTTTCCTACTTAAGAAATCTCTGCCTAACCCAGAAGTTTTGTAATTTTAGCTCCTACAGGTAAGGATATGTTACATAATTTGTAGATGGTGTGAAATAAGAGTTTAAGGCTCTTAAAAAACAAAAAGTTTTTCGTATGAATTCCCAATTGTTCCAGAACAATTTACTGAAAAGATTATCTTTTCCCCATTAAAATTCCTTTGTGTTTTCCTTGAAAAATCATCTGTCCTTGTCTGTTTGGGTCTATTCATGGATATTTCTATCCATTTTAATTGTTCTATATATCTGTTTTTTCAATCAATACCACACAATCTTATTCCAGCTTGATAGTACTTCTTTATTCCCTCCAGTCTTATTGAGCAATAATTGACAGATATCACTGTATAAGATTAAGGGATATAGCATGATAGTTTGATTTATGTATATTGTGAAATTGTTATCACAATAGGATCAGCTAAAATCCATCATCTCATATAGCTCATATATAAAGGAAAAAAAAAGAAGGAAACAAAAAAAAACTTTTCCTTGTGATGAGAACTCTTAGGATTTACTGTCCCAAAAACTTTCCCATACAACTGATGCTTTTTTTTTTTAATTTTTATTGGAGTATAGTTGACTTACAATGTTGTGTTTGTTTCAGGTGTATAGCAAAGTGAATCTGTTATACATATATCTATATCCATCCTTTTTAAGATTCTTTTCCCATATAGGTCATTACAGAGTATTGAATATAGTTTCCTGTGCTATACCATAGGTCTTTATTAGTTATCTATTTTATATATAGTAGTGTGTATATGTCAATCCCAATCTTCCAATTTATCCCTCACCCCTTATGCCCTGGTAACTATAAGTTTATTTTCTACACCTGGTACTGTATTTCTGTTTGGTAGATAAGTTCATTTGTAGCCTTTTTTTAGATTCCACATATCAGTAATATCATATGATAATTGTCTTTCTCTGTCTGACTTACTTCACTCAGTATGACAATCTCTAGGTCCATCCATGTTGCTGCAAATGGCATTATTTCATTCTTTTTTTATGGCTGAGTACATGTTTCTTTTAATGTAGATGAAAATGTCTTATTCTAGAAAAAAATTCACATGGGGCATTTATTAGAAATAAAGAGAAGTGAGCACCAGGATTTAAGGCAGAAAGGGATAGGCTAACTCTACTGTTTTGTGCAAATGAAGTTGAGTTTATAATCCGGACTGTCCTGTCTATAAAGCTGCAAACCCCTGAGACTTGAAGGAAAAAATAAATATCAGCTGCCAGTCTTTTGGTTGTACAAGAAGTAGGCCTAGACAATGAGAACCCTTTTTCTGTATTGTTTCCATCAATGCTTTGTCCCTGAAGTCAGCAATTACTTTGCCAGTAATGTAATGTCTTTCGAAGTTCTGTCAGTGTTGGAAAATGCCACCCAGAAGCTCGCGAGTTCATCATCAAAGGCTTCAAAGTGGTCTACTTTCCCCCAAACACAAGGTCTCTAATTCAGCTTCTACATCAAAGGGTCATAAGGACATTTAAGGTTCATTTCACATGGTTCTCTATGGAAAGAACTGTCAATGCTCTGGAAGAGAATCCTGATAGAGAAGCTATCATGAAAGTCTGGAAAGATTACACCATTGAAATCTATCAAGCCTCAAAGAATAAATTTCTGCATAGAGAACTGTATCCATATGTTGTGCATAACTTCATAGGATATACAACAGAGCCAATCAAGGAAATCATGAAAGAGATTGTGGGTATGGCAGAAAAAGTGAGGGGTGAAAGGTTTCAAGATATGGATATTGGCAAAATTCAAAAGCTAATAGATACCACACCAGAAGAATTAACAGAAGACAACTTGATGGAGATGAGTGCTTCTGAACAAGGGCCAGACAATGAGGAAGAAGACGTAATGCCAGAAATCAAATTGACATCTTGAAGAAGGATTCTGATTATCCAAAACTGCTTTTGACTTCTTTTATGACATGGACCCTTCTACAATATGAGCACTGAAACTAAAGTAAAGCAAATGGTCAAAGAAGGATTTGTACCATATAGAAACATTTTTAGAGAAATGTCTATTTAGATCATCTGCCCATATTTTGATTGGGTTGTTTGTGGGGATTTTTTGTTTTGTTTTGATATTGAGCTGCATGAGCTGTTTGTATATTTTGGAGCTTAATCTCTTGTTTGTTGTTTTGTTTGCAAATATTTTCTCCCATTCTGAGGGTTGTCTTTTAATTTATGGTTTCCTTTGCTGTGCAAAAGCTTTTAATTAGGTCTCATTTGTTTATTTTTGTTTTGTTTTCATTACTCTAAGAGGTAGATCAAAAAAGATCTTGCTGTGATTTATGTCAGAGTGTTCTATGAGCAAGAAACATTTATCCTGGGCAAATAGCTTGACTATATTCCCCTGTGTCCCTTTCAGGTAGATATATCATCTTGTATTTTAGTTCTAACCTATAGAATATGTGTAGAAGTAAAGTGCCCTACACCTAGGGCGAGCTCATAAGAACTTTCTGTACTAATCCTTTACTTTGTCTTTCTCTTCCTCTGCTGGGTCGATGTCAATGTCCAGGAAGCTGAAGATTGGCAGAATCTGTTTTAGTCTGAGTCCCAACATAATTTGTCTCATCAGTGTTCAGTTGTTTTAAGTGCACAGATCTTATAGATATTTTGTTAAAATTATTCCCTCATTTTCCAAATCTGTGAAGATATTGTAAATAGTATTGCTTTTATTCAAATTTTCAATTGTTTTATATGAGTATAGAGAAATACAATTGATTCTGTACATTGACCTTGGATCCTGTAACCTTGTTAAATTCACTTATTATTTCTAGCAGCTCTTTTGTACCTCTTTTTAGATTTTCTACAGAAAAAATAGTATTATCTGTGAATAAAGAAATTTATATTTGTTCCTTTCCAATCTACATGCCTTTTATTTCTTTAACTTACATTATTGCCCTTACTGGGACGTCCAATATAATGCTGAAGAGAAGTGGTGATATTTTGGGGGGAAAAAAAGTGTTTTTTCTATTCCTACTTTGCTGAGGATGTCTATCATTAATGTATATTAATTTGTATCAATAATTTTTCCATAATTATTGAGAAGACCCTGTATTTTTCTTCTTTAGTCTTAATACAATCAATTACAATGACTGATTGTCAAATGTTGAGCCAGTCTTTTATTTGCAAGACAAAACCACTTGGTCATAATTATGCACTCTTTTGACTGTTGGATTTGATTTAATATTTTCTTGAGTATTTTTGCACCTTCACCAAGAGAGATCTGCAGGGTGCTTTTCTGTACATTGTATAGTTTTGGACTCACAATGTTTCTCCTTGAAATATTTGGTAGAATTCACCAGTGAAGCCATCTGAGTCCGGGATTTTCTTTGTGGGATGGTTGTTAATTACAATATCAATTTCTCAAAAGTATAGGAATATTCAAGTTGTCTACATCTTCTTTAGTGCATTTTTTAAAAAAAATTATTTATTTATTTATTTATTTATTTATTTATTTATTTATTTTTGGCTGTGTTGGGTCTTCATTTCTGTGTGTGGGCTTTCTCTAGTTGTGGCAAGCGGGGTCCACTCTTCATCATGGTGCGTGGGACTCTCACTGTCACAGCCTCTCTCATTGTGGAGCACAAGCTCCAGATGTGCAGGCTCAGTAGTTGTGGCTCACGGGCTTAGTTGTTCTGAGGCATGTGGGATCTTCCCAGACCAGTTCTCAAACCCATGTCCCCTGCATTAGCAGGCAGATTCTCAACCACTGCGCCACCAGGGAAGCCCTTTAGTGCATTTTGATAGCTTATTTTTTTCACAGAATTTGTCCAATTCATCAAAGATGTCAAATTTATCAGCATAAAATTGTTATTGTTATTCTTTTAATGTCTGTAGTTATGTCTCTTATTTCATTCATTATATAGTTAGTTTGTGCCTTCCTTTTTTTGTTCCTCATCAATTTGGCTGGAATTCTATCAAATATGTTAATTTTTTTCCAAAAAGCAACACTTGGCTTTATTGACTTTTTTTCTGATTTCCCTTTCATTGATTTATGTTTTTTTAAAAAAATTTTCCTTTCTTCTCCTTATTTTGACATTAAATTTAATCCACTTTTTCCAGCTTCTTAAGGTGGAGGCTTAGAGCAATCTTTGATTGGACATCATTCTTCTTGGGTTATATAAGAATTTTATGGTATAAATTTTCTAAATACTTTATTTTAGCTATATCTCAGAAATTTATGTTCAGTAGGTTTTCATTTTCAATTAGTTCAAAATATTTTTAATTCTTCTCAGGTGTGTGTGTGTGTCTGTGTGTGTGTCTGTGTGTGTGTGTGTGTGTTTTGTCATATAGGCTTTTAAAAGTGAGTTGTTCAAATTTTCAAATATTTAAGATCTTTGCAGGTATATTTCTGTTACTCATTTTTATTTTAATTATGTTATAATCAAAGAACATAATGCTTATTATTTCTGTTATTCATAATTATTGAAATGTTTTGTATGGCCCAGAAGATGGTCTATCTTGGTCAGTGTCTTGCTTGTACTTGAATAGAGTATGTAGTCCATTGTTGTTTGGTGGAGTATTCTATAACTCAATTAGATCAAGCTGGTTGATAGTGTTGTTTAAAACCTCTATATTCTTATTAATATTCTGTTTTTAATTACTGAGAGATGTTCAAATCTCCAGCCATAGTTGTGAATTTTCAATTTCTCCTTTCACTTCTACTAATTTTTGGTCCATGAACTTTATTTTTTTAATTATTTTTTTGTGTGTGTGTGGTATGTGGGCGTCTCACTGTTGTGGCCTCTCCTGTTGTGGAGCACAGGCTCCAGATGCACAGGCTCAGTGGCCATGGCTCACGGGCCCAGCCGCTCCACAGCATGTGGGATCTTCCCGGACCGGGGCACGAACCCATGTCCCCTGCATCGGCAGGCTCTTCATTTCTGTGTGTGGGCTTTCTCTAGTTGTGGCAAGCGGGGTCCACTCTTCATCATGGTGCGTGGGACTCTCACTGTCACAGCCTCTCTCATTGTGGAGCACAAGCTCCAGATGTGCAGGCTCAGTAGTTGTGGCTCACGGGCTTAGTTGTTCTGAGGCATGTGGGATCTTCCCAGACCAGTTCTCAAACCCATGTCCCCTGCATTAGCAGGCAGATTCTCAACCACTGCGCCACCAGGGAAGCCCTTTAGTGCATTTTGATAGCTTATTTTTTTCACAGAATTTGTCCAATTCATCAAAGATGTCAAATTTATCAGCCTAGAATTGTGATTGTTATTCTTTTAATGTCTGTAGTTATGTCTCTTATTTCATTCATTATATAGTTAGTTTGTGCCTTCCTTTTTTTGTTCCTCATCAATTTGGCTGGAATTCTATCAAATATGTTAATTTTTTTCCAAAAAGCAACACTTGGCTTTATTGACTTTTTTTCTGATTTCCCTTTCATTGATTTATGTTTTTTTAAAAAAATTTTCCTTTCTTCTCCTTATTTTGACATTAAATTTAATCCACTTTTTCCAGCTTCTTAAGGTGGAGGCTTAGAGCAATCTTTGATTGGACATCATTCTTCTTGGGTTATATAAGAATTTTATGGTATAAATTTTCTAAATACTTTATTTTAGCTATATCTCAGAAATTTATGTTCAGTAGGTTTTCATTTTCAATTAGTTCAAAATATTTTTAATTCTTCTCAGGTGTGTGTGTGTGTCTGTGTGTGTGTCTGTGTGTGTGTGTGTGTGTTTTGTCATATAGGCTTTTAAAAGTGAGTTGTTCAAATTTTCAAATATTTAAGATCTTTGCAGGTATATTTCTGTTACTCATTTTTATTTTAATTATGTTATAATCAAAGAACATAATGCTTATTATTTCTGTTATTCATAATTATTGAAATGTTTTGTATGGCCCAGAAGATGGTCTATCTTGGTCAGTGTCTTGCTTGTACTTGAATAGAGTATGTAGTCCATTGTTGTTTGGTGGAGTATTCTATAACTCAATTAGATCAAGCTGGTTGATAGTGTTGTTTAAAACCTCTATATTCTTATTAATATTCTGTTTTTAATTACTGAGAGATGTTCAAATCTCCAGCCATAGTTGTGAATTTTCAATTTCTCCTTTCACTTCTACTAATTTTTGGTCCATGAACTTTATTTTTTTAATTATTTTTTTTTGTGTGTGTGGTATGTGGGCGTCTCACTGTTGTGGCCTCTCCTGTTGTGGAGCACAGGCTCCAGATGCACAGGCTCAGTGGCCATGGCTCACGGGCCCAGCCGCTCCACAGCATGTGGGATCTTCCCGGACCGGGGCACGAACCCATGTCCCCTGCATCGGCAGGCGGATTCTCAAGCACTGCGCCACCAGGGAAGCCCGGTCCATGAACTTTAAAATTCTGTTATTAGGTGCATACACATTTAGGATTGCTATGTGTTCAATTAATTTGTCACTTTCCCATCATATAATAATCCTTTTTATTCCATGTACTATCTTTTTTGTCTAAAATATTTGACTGATATTAATATGGGCACTCTAGCTTTTATTTGTTCATGTTAACATAATGTTTACTTTGCATCTATTTATTTTTAAGTTATCTGTGTCTTTTTATTTTAATTGTTTCCTATAGACAGCATGTAGTTTGATTTTTTTTTTTTACAGTCTTATAATCCTTGTCATTAATTGAAGTGTTAAGGTCATTTTGTTGGATTTACATATACTATCTTGCGATTTTTTTTCCTGTTTATCTCATCTGTTGTTTACACTTTTCATTTTTATAATGATTCTTTTTTTTTTTTTTTTTTGTGGTATGCAGGCCTCCCTCTGTTGTGGCCTCTCCCCGTTGTGGAGCACAAGCTCTGGACGCACAGGCTCAGCGGCCATGGCTCACGGGCCCAGCCGCTCTGCGGCATGTGGGATCTTCCCAGACCGGGGCGCGAACCCGGTTCCCCTGCATCGGCAGGTGGACGCGCAACCACTGCGCCACCAGGGAAGCCCTATAATGATTCTTAATTGATTTTTCTTTTTTATCTCCACAAATAATATTATAATCTGAATATAATAATAATTTTGTTTCCTCCTTATTTATAACTTGCTTTTATTTTCTAATGTTATTGTATTGTCTGGTATTTAAAAAATATGCCAGGTAGTATTGTTGTTGATAGATATTTATGTTTTAATTTCTAGAATAAAAATGTCTGACAGATATATAGCAGTTATTGTATGTCAGGCACTGTTCTACATACTTTACATGGGACTACCCATTTAATCCCACAACAATCTTGTGAGATAGTTAATGTTATTATTCTCAGGAGAAGAAACTGACACAAAAAGTTGAAGAAACTTCTCCAAGATCACACAGCTAATAAATGGCAAAACTGAATTCAATGTCAGGCAGACTAGTTCCAAGCCCCTTTCTTTTCAATAGTAACACTACCACTATATAAAGAAAATTTCTGCTAATCCTTCATTAAGCATGGTATTGACCATATGCAGATTTTTTCCATATAAATTAAGAAACTATCTTTATAGTACTCTATTACTTATAAATAGAAGATGAATGGAGGTATTTATCCTCAATTTTGGCATGAACTGAAGTAATATAAAATTTCCCCTTTACTTATTAATACGTAAAAAACACATTGAGGGGCTTCCCTGGTGGTGCAGTGGTTGAGAGTCCGCCTGCCAATGCAGGGGACACAGGCTCGTGCCCCGGTCCGGGAAGATCCCACATGCCGTGGAGCAGCTGGGCCCGTGAGCCATGGTCGCTGGGTCTGCACGTCCAGAGCCTGTGCTCCACAATGGGAGAGGCCACAACAGTGAGAGGCCCGCGTACCGCAAAAAAAAAAAAAGAAAAAAAAAAAAAAC
>NC_041227.1:109791708-109812625 GCF_002837175.3 Physeter macrocephalus
CAGCGGCCATGGCTCACGGGCCCAGCCGCTCTGCGGCATGTGGGATCTTCCCAGACCGGGGCGCGAACCCGGTTCCCCTGCATCGGCAGGTGGACGCGCAACCACTGCGCCACCAGGGAAGCCCTATAATGATTCTTAATTGATTTTTCTTTTTTATCTCCACAAATAATATTATAATCTGAATATAATAATAATTTTGTTTCCTCCTTATTTATAACTTGCTTTTATTTTCTAATGTTATTGTATTGTCTGGTATTTAAAAAATATGCCAGGTAGTATTGTTGTTGATAGATATTTATGTTTTAATTTCTAGAATAAAAATGTCTGACAGATATATAGCAGTTATTGTATGTCAGGCACTGTTCTACATACTTTACATGGGACTACCCATTTAATCCCACAACAATCTTGTGAGATAGTTAATGTTATTATTCTCAGGAGAAGAAACTGACACAAAAAGTTGAAGAAACTTCTCCAAGATCACACAGCTAATAAATGGCAAAACTGAATTCAATGTCAGGCAGACTAGTTCCAAGCCCCTTTCTTTTCAATAGTAACACTACCACTATATAAAGAAAATTTCTGCTAATCCTTCATTAAGCATGGTATTGACCATATGCAGATTTTTTCCATATAAATTAAGAAACTATCTTTATAGTACTCTATTACTTATAAATAGAAGATGAATGGAGGTATTTATCCTCAATTTTGGCATGAACTGAAGTAATATAAAATTTCCCCTTTACTTATTAATACGTAAAAAACACATTGAGGGGCTTCCCTGGTGGTGCAGTGGTTGAGAGTCCGCCTGCCAATGCAGGGGACACAGGCTCGTGCCCCGGTCCGGGAAGATCCCACATGCCGTGGAGCAGCTGGGCCCGTGAGCCATGGTCGCTGGGTCTGCACGTCCAGAGCCTGTGCTCCACAATGGGAGAGGCCACAACAGTGAGAGGCCCGCGTACCGCAAAAAAAAAAAAAGAAAAAAAAAAAAAACAGTGGCCCATAATGCACACAAATGTTCGTGGTGTGTGTGTGTGTGTGTGTGTGTGTGTGTGTGTGTGATCTATAAAGGTACTTTCTGAAGTTTCAGGACAGAACCAGAGTCAACTCTTTATTTATAATTTTCTCTGTAATTATAAAATAAATGAAAATAAAAGACTCATCTTAAGATAATTTAGAGTCACAGTTCAAGAAGTAGACAGTTTCTTTACTGCTCTCCTCCTTATTCTTTATCACTCCTCTCTGAAACAGGTAAGTTTATATGGCCTTAGTCAATGTACTGCTATGCATATTTCCTAGAATCCGCCCCATTTTACTTTGTCTCAAATTAGCTACATAAGAGTCTTTCAAGCATTAGAGCCATCCTTCCTGAGAGTGTTTTCCCATGTTTTGTTTATTTGTGATTTAGCCTGCATTTTTAAGATTTTTTCTTTCACCTATTCCTAGAAATTCTCCCTTGATACTTTTACCTTCTCCAGTAAAGACATCTACTTTACACTGTAGACAAATACTTCCTGAAGTACCAGACTAAGGAGAAATGCTGAAGTGATTTTTCCAACAATCAGGGTCTGGAATCTATCGTGGACCAAAACTCTAGTCCCTGGTAAACCAAGAAACTTTTTACTCCCTAGTATATGTGACCCAAATATGTTGATTTTCTGTGAGAGTGAAAGGTTTTAAAATACAAACCCATTTTCCTTAACCCAATAATAGGGTAAAAAAGAATCTACACATCGCTATAGATAAGAATGTTATTAGGAGAAAAGTTGAATGCCTTTGGTCAGTTAGAAGTGAGAGCAGAAGTTAACTCTACGGAAGCTAGAAAAACCTTGGGAAATCTATGTATTTGTTTATCAATAAGTAGTTCTCCAGACCTGTGGTTGTTGAGGATGGAGGGTAAAAGAAGGATTGGGATTTTGGGAATAGTAGATGCAAACTATTATATATAGGATGGATAAACAACAAGGTCCTACTGTATAGCACAAGGAACTATATTCAACGGATGGATGAACAACAAGGTCCTACTGTATAGCACAAGGAACTATATTCAACATCCTGTGATAAACCACAATGGAAAAGAATATTTTTTAAAAATGAATGTCTATTTGTGTATAACTGAGTCACTTTGCTGTACAGCAGAGATTGGCACAGCATTGAAATCAACTATACTTCAATTAAAAAAAAATTTTTTTTTAAAGTAGTTCTCAACTTTCTGCCTAGGACCTAGAGTTTAATAGTGTACCTGCTCTATGACATAGTATTAGTAGTAAGAATTCTTATAAATTAGTATTTCAAGAGGATAATAATCATACAAAATACAATGTCAAACAATATTTGAGGAAAACTATATATTAATATATATAATTTCTCAAGATTTAAGTTACATTGGTATAGTTCATTAAGAAATATTTTTTCATCTACCTTCTAGCTTCTACCATTTACCTTCTAGCTTTACTCTAAGTACAACTGAGATTAAATTCTGCCTAAGTGTCTATGAAAGAAAATAATAAGAAAATATAGATCATTTTTTAAAGATACAGGTGGAAATTCAGAATCAGCTATTTTAAAATTAAAGCAGTAATAATTTAACTTGTGATGGAGACAATTTTATTCCCATTACCATGAATGCTAATGTTCGCTTTCAAATGATTAAAATTAATCTGACTCAATTACATTCTGTGGACTGTGTTCAACTGTACTGATTGATAATAGCAACAGACATTAAGTATGTTTTGTGATCTGTGACACTATAGAGCTATTAACACCATATAGGAAAACATTAACAGAGTGTCCTTTTCACCTAAAATTCAGGACCCATTAGGAATTAATGGTGGTAATATTCTAAAGATAATGTCATTCTTTTATTTGACAAATATGTATTAAGTCCATATAACCATGTTTAGAGAAGGAAAACTAACATTTATTGAGTACCTCAATATATTCTGAGAACTCTTTTAAGTTTTTGTTAAACTTTTCTTATTTAATCTTTAGAGAAACCACAAGACAGTAGGTATTATTATTACAGTTTACAGATGAAAAAGTATAAATTTATCAAGGCTAAGTAACTTTCTCAAATGAAGGATAAGGAGTAGCACTGTAATTCACATCTATATCTTCTCAAAATCTCAATTCTTTTCATTATACCATGTTCCTAGTTACTGGGTGGATTCCAAGAATCATAAGATATAGTTTGTTCTTATTGTCAAAAGCTTACAGCCCATTTGAAAAGACAAGATATGCAAATGGAACTGGAGCATAAAGTTTTCCAAGCAGTGACCACTTTCTGATGCTTGGAGACTGAATCAAGATCAAGGGTTGTCCACAGATTTGAGTGGAAACATAATTCATGTGTTTTTTGTTTTATCTTATGCATGTTTGTGCATATGTATGAATATAAGGTACATTGTCTCTTAGGTTAAAATAGTTCTTTTCCATATGTCACTTGGGAATCAAGAGTGTATACAATGTATCCAAAATGAAAGTTTCTATTTATATTCCCAAACTTGTTCCAATTCCAAGCTTTCCATCTCAGTGAAAGACACAAACATCCACATAGTTTCTCAACCTCAAATCCTAAAAATCATCTCTTATTCCTTCCTTTTGCAACAAATGACTGCAACTCTTTAAACCACCAGTATATCTTTCAGTTCTTTATGTCCACAGTATGTACCACAAGTACATATTTTTCTTCATTTTTACTTTCCCCATGATAATCTACCCCACTACCACCTGACATCTGGTCTAAGGCAATAACCATCTAACTGATCTCTCTGCTTCTACTCCTACCCCACCACAAATATTCTCTACTTTGTAGCCAAATCAAGTCTTTCTTTTTTTCTTTTAAATATAACTGAGATCTTGGCTCTTTTCTACTTTAACACTTAGTACCATTCAACTGACTGATTGATTGCTTTGACAATAACATCATTTCAAACTTCTAAAAATGTGTTTATTTTTACATTTCCATTTCTAAGATCCTTTCCTTTTATTATGTTAGAGACAACAGCATTATTTTCCTAGCTAAGGTACAAACACCCCATGAAATCAAGCATAGTTTCTCACATCTTACATTTTAACTCCACTGGTACTATAACAGTAACAGGGAGCTTCTCCTTGGATTGTTTTGAGATAAATTCAGACTGCAACTCTATGTTCTTTGGCAGTTTTTTTTTTTTGTTTTTTGTTTTTAGCTTCAATGCAATCATTTTTCAGCTCACCTTGATGTAAAAGACTAAAAAATCCATCTTGGAAGGGAAGAAAAGGATACATATACTTTAAGGCAGGTTACAATCCTTAAGATTTTTTTAAAGCCATTGATCCCTTTTGAAATGAGATATATTAGACATCAGAGATAAAAAGCTAGATCATTATTAGGCCCAAATGGATCATCTATGGAGCTTTGTTCAGAGGTCCAGTGCTATGTAACCAGGGTCACATCTTGAAGATTATTCTGAGGCACAGAAATCCATTAGAATGTTGAAGGATAAATTCATTTGAGGATGAATGATCAAAAATTATGGGGTCAGAATATAATGTGGGTATTCTTATACTAGGAAGCATCAATGCACAGAGAAAATGTAAACCCCAAGATCTTTTCTTTATACCTTTAAATACCGGCAGTGACGTGATAAACAGATTTTCAGCCCAGAATCCACCACTTTTGCAAACCTCTCTTTAAGTGAAAAACAAATGATGTATCCATTTTAACATAGCCAAAGTAAAAATTTTCATGTTGCCTTTTCAACAATACATGAATTTTTGTTAGTGCGTGACCTTATAGTTATTTTGAATCCTCAGGGAGCATTCTTCCTGAAGTCATAACAATGCCAGTGTCAACAGCAACAACATAAATCAGTAGCCAATCTATGAAAGAAGTGGAAAATTTTATTCAGGCCAATCCAAGGAATATAACCTGGAAGGTAGTCTTCCAGAAAGGACCGAGGACTGTTCCATTTGTTAGAGGTTAAAGCAGAGTTAGTTATATAAGTTTTTGAGGCAAAGGGTGATACTTTAAAAGGGTATATACATCAATGTAACATATTGACAGTTTACATAATCTGACAAGTGAGTCATTGTGATCCCTGACAGGATTGAGGAAGGAATATCATCTCCCAAGGAGTTATCTTGCTGGTGCCAGGAGAAAACTGCATTTTTTGGCAAGCAAGCATTCCTGTGTCTTCTAAGGGTATTTAATTAATGTGTAATGCAGATGCACAATGCACAGTAAAAGGGAGGGAGCAGATAAAACTTTATATTAAATATTTCTTGGGCTTCCCTGGTGGAGCAGTGGTTAAGAGTCCTCCTGCTAATGCAGGGGACACGGGTTTGATCCCTGGTCTGGGAAGATCCCACATGCTGAGGAACAACGAAGGCTGTGCACCACAACTACTGAGCCTGCGTGCCAAAACTACTGAAGCTTGCACGCCTACAGCCCATGCTCTGCAACAAGAGAAGCCACTGCAATAAAAAACCCATGCACTGCAATGAAGAGTAGCCCCCCATTCACCACAACTAGAGAAAGTCCACGTGCAGCAACGAAGACCCAACACAGCCAAAAGTAAGTAAATAAATAAATATTTTAAAATAAATAAATAAATAAATATTTCTTGTTCTGTCTTAAAAATAATTTTATTTAATTGATTCCACTTTTTGATCAGTAATACTTTCAGAGAAAGCATTAGATGATTAAATATTTGGTCCCTGAATGCCCGAGTGTTTGCTTTCCTGCCCTGGATTCATCATGTCCCTTGATGTTGGGTCTTAATTAATAGCCCAGTCCTTTCTCTTTTCTTGGAGAGGTAAGTGGATTGTATTGGTAGGATGTCTGGCAAGGACTGACAGTCAATTCCAAGCTGTCCAAAAGAACTTATGCTAATTTTACCTTGCATGTGCATTGAGCATGTTCATTAATTTACAGAAAACTATAGGTGTGATCAAAAATTTCAAGTTGTTTATATATTATTATCTTATGCAAACTGTAATCAAAATTGTGAACAGGGATACTAAAGTCATTAGTAAAGTTTTAAGATCCTCCTGAACCAAGTTTCCTCATATTTCCCCTAAATTGGGAAGCTAATCTTTCAGAGTGGAAATTTGACTCTTTCTATGAGTCATAAGATGCGTTATATTAGAAGATTCATTAGATATAAAAATGCAACTTTCATGGGCTTCCCTGGTGGCGAAGTGGTTGAGAGTCTGCCTGCCGATGCAGGGGACACGGGTTCGTGCTCCAGTCTGGGAAGATCTCACATGCCACGGAGTGGCTAGGCCCGTGAGCCATGGCCGCTGAGCCTGCGCGTCCGGAGCCTGTGCTCCGCAACGGGAGAAGCCACAACAGTGAGAGGCCCGCATACCGCAAAAAAATAAATAAATAAATAAAATAAAATAAAAAAGCAACATTCAGATTCCATTATAACATGAGTTCCCCCTTGGGAAGCTTTTAGAATATTAAGGGCCATGCTCTTCCGTAGGACTGCTTTTCTCATCAAGGAAACTTCTGAATTTAACAAGTTAATGGCTTGCTTACTATCATTCAAATCTTGCTGAATAAATCTTGTTAAAACCTCTATGTTATTAATGACATCTTCTTTTCCAAGTTAATGAACAAATACCATGGCCAAATGTTCATTTCATTGGAAAACTGAATGAACCTATTCTGTCTATATTAAAGGTAGATTGGCAGGGACTGTCTTCAAAGCTACCCGTAGGTGGCCTTGAGCACAAGGGAAAAAAATTTTGCATCTTTCTAACCTACCTGGGGAGAGCCAAAGCCATAAATTTGTTCCATAAATCCACTGGGTCCTGTTCAGAGCTACCCACTATTTTCCTGATGATCTCAACCAATCAGTTCCAAACCAATCACTGGTTCTCAAAGGGAATGATATACTGACATTGTTCATAAATCATTTAGTCCAATTTCCTGGTGTTATTTGTCTGATTATCCTTAGTATTATTTAATTGTTCCAAGCATAAGGGCCTTTAAACTTAAACGACCATAGCCTGGTGTAGCCATATAAATCTATCCCATAATTGAGGAAAAGTCTGTCCTAATAATTGGGAAATTATATTCTTTGACTGAAATTTAGCCCATTGCTCTGATTTAACTTGAGTAACTTTAAAGAAAATTTATATTTATGGTCATGATTGTTGGTCATGTGAGAGGGAAACCCATCTAGTAATAACAATAGTGGCCTGACCAGAACTGTAATTTCTTTCTTTTAGAATAAATTTCCTAAGGGCCATGCAACTAGAGTTTTGGAGAGGAGAAATCCAGGTAACTCAAGGTAACTCAGGAGTACTGGACATAGGTAATTTGCTACAAACCCAGCAATTAGAATGATTTTTTTTTGAAACTTACAGATAATTGAGCCCAAGAAAGAAATACACTCAGTTCATATGCAAAAGTGTGAACAGTCATCAAGGTAATCAGTGCACATGCCTCATCCAGCATCGTGGGTCAGCTGTCTACTACAGATATCATCTTCTCATCCTGGTAGCACTTGTCTCAGTTAGTCAAAGCCAGGTGTCAAAGAAAGGAGTTGCAGTCCATTCAGGAGAGGAGGTCTGATAAACCCCTTCCAACATGGCTGTAAAAGTCATTTATCTGATGTCTTTTCCAATATACATAATCTTCTGGTTGCAGGTCATGCAGTATCAATTTTAATCCAAAGACAGATCACTGTGATAAGCTTCAGAAACAAATTTAGAATGTCCTTTTAATAATTTAATTAAACTTTACAATAATGTAACAGAAATGATGAGCCATCCAGGAAGTGAATCAGATGATAAATATAAAACCTCAAAGACAATTAAACAACAATAGAATTTAATATTCACAAAGGTATATTGCTGAAATACAATTTTCTCTATCTAAATTTGTCTTCATTTGGACCAAATAGAGCTAAATTAATATTAATTTGTTTGCAAAATAAGTCTGGTTTCAATAAACTTGGCCTGATTATTTACATAAGTGTAATTGATCTTACAGGCTCTTTGGCTTTGCTGGAAATTTTCATAAGGAATCTCATATTAAACCTTTAAAAGGGCTCTCAAAACCAGAAAAGGCAAACCAAGGGCTTCCTATCAGATTCTGCATGCAATATCCATAGATTTGGGTAAATAATTCTCTTTCCAAGATCTTCAAAATATCTTGAGATTCTTGCTACTGCCAGGAGGTGCCTTCCTTATGTACCTAGTAAGGCTGCTGGGAACTCAGCAGGATACGATGTAGTTTTTCCAACAAGTTTTATGGATCTATAATGTTCTCCTTAGTTCTTTAAAGCTGTCTGGTCATATTTGAGTCTATGCATATTCTCAGGTATGATATTTCAGTCAAAGCCATGGTAATATATCCAATGTTTCCAATTATGTTCTGTTATAAGGAAAACAGATTCTTATTGAACTTATTCAAATAATTAAGTTGACATAAAAATGAGTACTCAGTAAGAGTTTTCAAATTTTAGAGGGATCATGTAGAGAGAGAAAAGATAAATGTTTCACTACAATGAGGTATCATCTCACTCCGGTCAGAACGGCCATCATAAAAAATCTACAAACAATAAATGCTGGAGAGGGTGTGGAGAAAAGGGAACCCTCTTGCACTGTTGGTGGGAATGTAAATTGATACAGCCACTATGGAGAACAGTATGTAGGTTCCTTAAAAAACTAAACAATAGAACTACCATACGACCAGTCAGAAAGAGAAAAATAAATATCGTATGTTAACACATATATATGGAATCTTAAAAAAAAAGAAAAAAGAAAAAAGGTTCTGAAGAACCTAGGAGCAGGACAGGAATAAAGACACAGACATAGAGAATGGACTTGAGGACATGGTGAGGGGCAAGGGTAAGCTGAGACGAAGTGAGAGAGTGGCATTGACATATAGACACTACCAACTGTAAAATAGATAGCTAGTGGGAAGCAGCTGCATAGCACAGGGAGATCAGCTCTGGTGCTTTGTGACCAGGGAGGGGGGAAGGGAGCCGCAAGAGGGAGGGGATATGGGGATATATGTATACATATAGCTGTTTCACTTTGTTATACAGCAGCAACTAACAGAACAATGTAAAGCAGTTATACTCCAATAAAGATGTTTAAAAAAAGATAAGTGTTTCAATTATATTTACAAACGTAACACTTACCAAATTGCTGTAAGTTATAATTAGCTTAAAGGGAAAGATTCTCTTATATCTGGAAAACAAAGATTAAAAGCCAGCAATACTTCAGACAAAAACCATAAAAGGTATAACAATATTCATCAAATCACTCAGTCTTATGTAACTAATCCTTGATCCTAATCTTTCATTAACAGTTTTATGAACTCATCAATGAATTCTTTAATTTCCTACCCAGTTCAATGTCAATATCTGGAAGTTACCCAAAACCTGTGCTTGTCAAAAACTTCTTTCTATGAATTTTCTTGAAGATGAAACATTTTTGCCAAAGCATCAGATTACAGCTGTCTATAAATGACAAAACTTTAAAAAACCTGGTTAAAGACACGGTTGTAATGCAGTTGACAAATAAATTAGGCTACTTTGTGACATAATATTTTAAGATAATAACTAGAATTATGACTGATAGCATTATACCAGGACATATCCAAGTTTTAGAAATTTCACATGATTTCTAGAACATTTATTTTAATAGTATTTACCTATACAATATGACCTAAGAAGATTTATCACCACTCATTTGCCAATGCCTCCCATGTAATTGAACATAACAAGTAAACATAATTAGTTTAATATCTCTCTCTGAAATGCTTCAGAGGCCCTCCAAAGCATCCTAAAGTTAGGTAGAGGTCAAAAGAACTTCAATGAGAATTTAATCTTTGTGAAGTTTGTAAAAAATATTTTTAGAAAAAGCTCTAAAACCCTTGGTCAAATAGGATTACAGGTCAGTGTGAAACAATATTTCTTCACTTAACCAAAGTGACAAAAAAAGTTTTCAAAGGCAAATCATTTAATTAAAAGGTAAAGAACAATCTGTTATTCAAAGCACCTCAATATTCCTAGAAAACTTTGGTCTCTTAACAGAGAGAAAAACCAAACTCCAGTCTTGTACCAGCTTATTTTTAATAACAAAATTCATTTACCTAATTAAATTCAGTCTAATCTTAGCCAGTCTTGACCATACACAAAACCCTTTACTCAGGATTCCTTTTCCACCAACATTCCACGGCTTTTCATATTTATATTAGTTTGTTCCTCTTTTTTCCCATTTAGAAATAACCAGCTTTAGGACAAAATTACTTTCTTTTCCCTTAACAAAATGCATTTCCTTTCCTATACCTTCTTTTACTGAAAACACACATCTTGTTTTTGCATACTGAAATGTTTTCCTTATTATTTTTAGTAACTTCAATAACATATCTATTACAACCTTTAACCTTAAAGACAATCTCTAGCAGAAACCAAGAAGCAAGTAAATGTGAACTGTTTGTCATACCAGCATTTCTTTGTTTTTTTTTTTTTTTTTTGGTTGCTAAATTTTTTTTTAAATACATCATTATTGGAGTATAATTGCTTCACAATAACGTGTTAGTTTCTGTTGAACAAAAAAGCAAATCAGCCATATGCATACACATGTTCCCATATCCCCTCCCTCTTGAGCCTCCCTCTCACCTTCCCGATCCCTCCCTTCTAGGTAATTGCAAAGCACATAGTCGATCTCCCTGTGCTATGCTGCTGCTTCCCACCAGCCAACTATTTTACATTCGGTAGTGTATATACGTCAATATTGTTCTCACTTCACTCCACCTTCGCCCTCTCACTACATGTCATCAAGTCCATTCTCTATGTCTACCTCTTTATTCCTGCCCTGCAACTAGGTTCATCAGTACCATTTTTTTTTTTTTAGATTCCATATATATGTGTTAGCATACAGTATTTTTTTTTTCTCTTTCGGACTTACTTCACACTGTATGACAGACTCTAGGTCCATCCAACTCACTACAAATAACTCAATTTCATTTCTTTTTGTGGCTGAGTAATATTCCATTGCCTATATGTGCCACATCTTCTTTATCCATTCATCTGTCAATGGACATTTAGGTTGGTTCCATGTCCTGGCTATTGTAAATAGTGCTGCAATGAACACTGTGGTGCATGACTCTTTTTGAATTATGGTTTTCTCAGGGTATATGCCCAGTAGTGAGATTGCTTGGTCATATGGAGGTTCTATTTTTGTTTTTTGAGGAAGCTTCATACTGTTTTCCATAGTGGTTGTATCAATTTACATTCCCACCAACAGTGTAGAAGGGTTCCCTTTTTACAACACCCTTTCCAGCATTTATTCTTTAGTTTTTTGATAATGGCCATTCTGACCAGCGTGAGGTGATACCTCATTGTAGTTTTGATTTGTGTTTTTCTAATAATTAGTGATGTTGAGCATCTTTTCATGTGCCTCTTGGCCATCTGTAGGCTATTGTAAATAGTGCTGCAATGAACACTGTGGTGCATGACTCTTTTTGAATTATGGTTTTCTCAGGGTATATGCCCAGTAGTGAGATTGCTTGGTCATATGGAGGTTCTATTTTTGTTTTTTGAGGAAGCTTCATACTGTTTTCCATAGTGGTTGTATCAATTTACATTCCCACCAACAGTGTAGAAGGGTTCCCTTTTTACAACACCCTTTCCAGCATTTATTCTTTAGTTTTTTGATAATGGCCATTCTGACCAGCGTGAGGTGATACCTCATTGTAGTTTTGATTTGTGTTTTTCTGATAATTAGTGATGTTGAGCATCTTTTCATGTGCCTCTTGGCCATCTGTATGTCTTCCTTGGTGAAATGTCTATTTAGGTCTTCAGCCCATTTTTTAACAGGATTGTTTGTTTTTTTAACACTGAGCTCCATGAGCTGTTTGTATATTTTGGAGACTAATCCTTTGTCTGTCGTTTCATGGCAAATATTTTCTCCCATTCTGAGGGTTGTCTTTTTGTCTTGTTTATGGTTTCCTTTGCTGTGCAAAAGCTTTTACATTTAATTAAGTTGTTTATTTTTGTTTTTATTTCTGTTACTCTGGGAGGTGGGTCAAAAATGATCTTGCTGTGGTTATGTCAAAGAGTGTTTTTCCTCTAAAAGTTTTATAGTGTCTGGTCTTACATTTAAATCTTTAATCCATGTAGAGTTTATTTTTGTATATGGTGTTAGGTAGTGTTCTAATTTCATTCTTTTATATGTAGCTGTCCAGTTTTCCCAGCACTACTTATTGAAGAGGCTGTCTTTTCTCCATTGTATGCTCTTCCTTCCTTTGTCCTAAATTAGGTGCCCATATGTACATGGGTTTATCTCTGGGCTTTCTATCCTGTACCATTGATCTATATTTCTGTTTTTGTTCAAGTACCATACTCTCTTGATTACTGTAGCTTTGTGGTATAGTTTGAAGTTGGGGAGCCTGACTCCTCCAACTCCGTTTTTCTTTCTCAAGATTACTTTTGCTATTGGGGGTCTTTTGTGTTTCCATACGAATTGTAAGACGTTTTGTTCTAATTCTTTGAAGAATGCCATTGGTAGTTTGATAAGGATTGCATTGAATTGTAGATTGCTTTGGGCAGTATAGTCATTTTCAAAATATTGATTCTTCCAATCCAAGAACATGGTATATTTCTCCATCTGTTTATGTCATCTTTGATTTCTTTCATCAATGTTTTATAGTTTTCTAAGTACAAGTCTACTGCTTCCCTAGGCAGGTTTATTCCTAGGTATTTTATTCTTTTTGTTGCAATGGTAAATGAGAGTGTTTCCTTAATTTCTCTTTTTGATTTTTCAGTGCTGGTGTATAGGAATGCCAGAGATTTCTGTGCATTAATTTTGTATCCTGCAACCTTACCAAATTCATGGATTAGTTCTAGTAGTTTTCTGGTGGGATCTTTTGGATTTTCTAAGTATAGTATCATGTCATCGGCAAATAGTGACTGTTTTACTTCTTCTCCAAATTGTATTCCTTTTATTTCTTTTTCTTCTTTGATTGTCATCGCTAGGACTTCCAAAACTCTGGTGAATAAGAGTGGCGAGAGTGGACATCCTTGTCTTCTTAATGATCCTAGTGGAAATGCTTTCAGTTTTTCACCATTGAGTATGATGCTTACTGTGGGCTTGCCATATATAGCCTTTATTATGTTGAGGTAGTTCCCTCTATGCCCATTTTCTTGAGAGTTTTTTGTCATAACTTGGTGTTGAATTTTGTCAAAAGTTTCTCTGCATCTATTTAGATGATCATATGGTTTTTATTCCTTAATTTGTTAATGTAGTGTATCACATTGATTGATTTGCATATATTGAAGAATCCTTGCATCCCTGGGATAAATCCCACTTGATCATGGTGTATGATCCTTTTAATGTGCTGTTGGATTCTGTTTGATCGTATTTTGTTCAGGGTTTTTGCATCTATGTTCATCAGTGATATTGGTCTGTAATTTTCCTTTTTGTGTGATATCTTTTTCTGATTTTGGTATTAGCGTGATAGTGGCTTCATAGAATGAATTTGGGAGTGTTTCTCCCTCTGTAGTTTTTTGGAAGAGTTTGAGAAAGATTGGTCTTAACTCTTCTCCAAATGTTTGATAGAATTAGGCTGTGAAGCCAACTGGTCCTGGAGTTTTGTTTGTTGGAAGATTTTGAATTATGGTTTCAATTTCATTACTTGTGATAGGTCTGTTTATATTTTCTTGTTCTGCCTGGTTCAGTCTTGGAAAATTGTACCTTTCCAAGAATTTGTCCATTTCTTCATGGTTGTCCACTTTATTGGCATATAGTTGTTTGTAGTAGTCGCTTATAATCCTTTGTATTTCTGCAGTGTCAGTTGTGATTTCTCCTTTTTCATTTCTATTTTATTGATTTGCATCCTCTCCCTTTTTTTCTTGATGAGTCTGGCTAAGGTTTTATCAATTTTGTTTATATTCTCCAAGAACCAGCTTTTAGTTTTATTGATCTTTGCTATTGTTTTCTTCATTTCTGTTTCATTTATTTCTACTCTGATCTTTATGATTTCTTTCCTTCTACTGACTTTAGGTTTTCTTTGTTCTTCATTCTCTATATTTTTTTAAATGTAGGGTTAGATTGTTTATTTGAGATTTTTCTTGTTTCTTGAGGTGATTGAATTGCTATAAACTTCCCTCTTAGAACTGCTTTTGCTGCATCCCATAGGTTTTGGGTGGTCATGTTTTCATTGGCATTTGTCTCTACATGTTTTTAAAATTTCTTCTTTGATTTCTTCAGTGATTGATCTCTTGGTTATTTAGTAGTGCACTGTTTAGCCTCTACGTATTTGTGTTTTTTACAGGTTTCTTTTTTTCCTGTAATTGATATACAATCTCATAGCGTTGTGGTCAGAAAAGATGCTTGATGTGATTTCAATTTTCTTAAATTTTCCAATGCTTGATTTGTGAACCAAGATATGATCTATCCTGGAGAATGTTCCATGTGCACTTGAGAAGAAACTGTATTCTGCCACTTTTGGGTGGAAAGTTCTATAAATATCAATTAGATTTATCTCATCTATTGTGTCATTTAAAGCTTGTGTTTCCTGGGCTTCCCTGGTGGCACAGTGGTTGAGAGTCTGCCTGCCGATGCAGGGGACACGGGTTCGTGTCCCAGTCCGGGAAGATCCCACACACCACGGAGCAGCTAGGCCTATGAGCCATGGCTGCTGAGCCTGTGTGTCAGGAGCCTGTGCTCCGCAATGGGAGAGGCCACAACAGTGAGAGGCCCCCGTACCGCAAAAAAAAAAAAAAAAGCTTATGTTTCCTTATTTATTTTCTGTTTGGAAGATCTGTCCATTGGTGTAAGTGGGGTGTTTAAGTCCCCTTCTATTATTCTGTTACTTTCAATTTCTCCTTTCACAGTTGTTAGCATTTGCCTTATGTGTTGAGGTTCTCCTATGTTGGGTGCATAAACATTTATAATGGTTATATCTTCTTCTTGGATTGATCCTTTGATCATTATATAGTATCCTTCCTTATCTCTTGTACCAGTCTTTATTTTAAAGTCTATTTTATCTGATACAAGTATTGCTACTCCAGCTTTCTTTTGATTCCCATTTGGATGGAATATCTTTTTCCATCCCTTCACTTTCAGTCTGTATGTGTCCCTAGGTCTGAAGTGGGTCTCTTGTAGACAGCATACATATGGGTCTTGTTTTTGTATCCATTCAGCCAGTCTGTGTCTTTTGGTTGGGGCATTTAACCCATTTACATTTAAGGTTATTATTGATATGTATGTTCCTATTACCATTAGAGAAGTTTCTTTAGCATTTGTTGTAAAGCTGGTTTGGTGGTGCTGAATTCTCTTAGCTTTTGTTTACCTGACAAGCTTTTGACTTCTCCATTGAATCTGAATAAGATCCTTGCTAGGTAGAGTAATCTTGGTTGTAGGTTTTTCTCTTTCATCACTTTAAGTGTATCCTGCCACTCTCTTCTGGCCTGCGGAGTTTCCACTGAAAAATCAGCTGATAACCTTATGGGGATTTTTTGTATTTTATTTTTTGTTTTTCCCTTGCCACTTTTAATATTTTTTCTTTGAATTTAATTTTTGTTAGTTTGATTAATATGCGTCTTGGTGTGTTTTTCCTAGGGTTTATCCTGTATGGAACTCTCTGTGCTTCCTGGACTTGGGTGACTATTTCCTTTTCCACGTTAGGGAAGTTTTCGACTATAATCTCTTCAAATATTTTCTCAGAATATTTTTCTCTTCTTTGGGACCCCTATAATTTGAACGTTGGTGTGTTTATTGTTTTCCCAGAGGTCTCTGAGATTGTCTTCTTTTCATTCTTTTTTCTTTATTCTGCTCCTCAGGAGATATTTCCACCATTTTGTCTTCCAGCTCACTTATTCGTTCTTCTGCCTCCATTACTCTGTTATTGATTCCTTCTAGTTTATTTTTCATTTCAGTTCTTGTGTAGTTCATCTCTGTTTGTTCTTTAGTTCTTTTAGATCTTTGTTAATCATTTCCTGTATTTTCTCAGTCCATGCTTCCATTCTATTTCTGAGATTCTGGATCATCTTTACTATCATTACTGTGAATTCTTTTTCAGGTAGATTGCTTATTTCCTCTTCATTTATATGGTCTTGTAGGTTTTTACCTTGCTCCTTCACCTGTGACATATTTGTTTCCTATCACTTTTATTTTTTTTAATGAGTATGGCTGTGTTCCTATTTTACTGGTTGTTTGGCCTGAGGCTTCCAACACTGGAGTTTGTAGGCTATTAGGTAGAGGTGCGTCTTGGTGTTGAGATGAGGAACTCTGTGAGAACTCACTCTGATGAATATTACCTTGGGTCTGAGGTTCTCTGTTAGTCCAGTGGTTCAGATTCAGAGCTCCCACTGCAGGGACCCAACCCCGAGCTTGTGAATCAAGATCCCGCAAGCTGCATGGGGCAGCAAAAAAAAGAGACAGAGAGAACAATAACAAAGTAAAAAATAAAATTAGACTAGGAAACTAACAGATATGTTAAAAAGAATGTAAAAATAAAAATATAGATGAATCAACAACCTGAAGGTACATCAATACCACAATAGTGAAAAAAGAGGAGGTGGGAAAAGAAAAAAAAGAGTGGGGCTGGGGGATGGAAAGACCTTGGCTGTGGAGAGTGGAAACTAAGCAAAGGCAAGGTTTGGGTGGTGGGCAGGGCCAATGCTCAGGACCCACAAGGCTGGAAAAGGCCCTGGGGACTGTGGGAGTGTGGGGCTTAGGCTCAAGGAACAGAAGGGGCCCAGCTGTGACCCCCACCCCTGGTCTCAGAGGGCAAGGGATCTCACCCGGGAGCCCAGCAGGCTTCCTGGGCTCAAGTGGTGGAGGGGGGCAAACTCCTTCCTCTCCTCTCTTGCTCCTCTGGTCTGGGGTCTGGGAGGTTCCCTCCCACCTGTCTCTTCTGATTTCCCCAGCCTCAGGGACAAAGATCTTATCTGGCCTCCACTTCTCCTCTCCCCTCCACTTCTCCTCTCCCCTCAGGTATGTCCTACCAGTTCACTCTGGGGTTCTTCCTGTCTCTTTGGGGGTCAGAGTTCCCCACCAGCACCAGCAGGCACCCTAGTTGTGGGGAGACGCTAATTCCGAGTCTTCCAACTCCACCATCTCGACTCCTCCTATACCAGCATTTCTTGATTGGCAAACTTATGACCATTTTATAACCTCTAGAAACATACATTTTCTTACTGCATAATTTCTTTCCTCAATGTGGTACAAGGTATGTCCAACCAAACATCTTTAGTTTTAGTAAACTTAGACTTGTTTAACAATTAATGTTGCAGTAGTATATCTTATTTGGAAATGATCTGGAGAGCCAATGAATTTCCATGATTTAACTTAATGTAGCAAAACTCTAAAGTTTCAAGTTACCAAAAATTTAGAGAAACTATTTTTAGGCAGACCTACCTGAAACATAACTATTCCTTAAAGGATTCACCTAAAAACTCTTATCCCTTTTACATTTAATTTAATTAAGAGTTTCATCATACCAAATTATTTTTCTTGCTGACAATGTTTTATAACAAAAAAATAAGTTCTTACTGACTTTCAATAAACCTTGGTATGATAAAAATATTATACTTAATATTGATAACTCTAAAGATATATCTGTATTAATTAAACCAACAAACTGAAACTAACTTTAATATGGCTTATTATGTAAGTGGTTAATTTCCTTTAAGCCAAATAAACAGAGCTCTTTGAAAATAAATTTCGGTAATACCATTCGGAGTTAGAAACATATCATATCTATAACAAACACACAGACATTCATACACTCATATAGACATAGACAGATATCTCACAGTATGTTTGAAAAGGCCTCTTTCTCCCATTTTTTCCTTAGTCTCAGATATTGGAGATGGTCTAGTTAACAGTAAGATAGGAGTTCCTGAGAGTCTGGGTAAAATATTTACATCTCAAGGTACAGGAAGAGAAAAGCAAGTTTCTCCTAGAATGATTTGTTCCCTTTGGGTCAGAACTCTAAAAAGATGTTTATCAAGCAGTCTTTCTCTGATTGCATATGCAAAAATCTAGTTTTGGAATGTGAAATGAGCCACATCTTGGCCATTTTCAGGGAGAGACTTCCCTAAGTTCCTAAGTAATCACATGCAAGTTTCCATTCCATAAGTTATACATAAACCCAGCTGAGGTTCCCATAGATGGCTGTCCATTAGGGAGCTGTTTGGTTTTTTAAGTACATTTTTTCATTATTAATCTGGCAGCCTAATTCAGATATGAGATATGATCTGAACAAATTTCTGAGGACAGTGTGGTGAATCAGATGTGTGCTGCTTCTGAGTCTAGCTCCCCGGGATTTACCCTTGGGTCAGTTAGACTCTTTAATATGTTTTGGTTTCTCTGTCTGAGAGTCTAAAACTGCCTAGGGTGCTCAAAGCACTAGGTGACCAACCCTTATTGTGTGTCCCTGGAAGAGCAGCATTTACTTAATGGCTGTAGTACTGTTCCCTCTGGGACTATTGTGTATCAGGAGGATTGATCTTCAGACATCTCCACTAGGTTCTCAGTTGCCTGAGGACACCTTGTGGCTGTAAGGAGAAAATGTCCCTTCTTCTTTGGAGCTGAATAATTCAATCTCTCATTTCACTAGTTAGTTCATCTAGTTCATAGTTCAACTATCTGAACTAGATAGTTCAGACCATCTATCTACTTGCTTTTTTAAAAAAAAAAATTAAGCCAAATTTAACAAAATGCAGCCATTTATGTTTTCTTGGACCTCCTGTCCAGATCCCCATAGGTCCCGGCTTAGAAAATTCATCAGTGCCCTTTAAGACTCCAAGTCTTGAGAGAACAGAGAAGATGGCAGAAGAGTAAGACGCAGAGATCACCTTCCTCCTCACAGATACATCAGTAATAAATCTACACGTGGAACTGCTCCTATAGAACACCCACTGAACTCTGGCAGAAGACCTCAGACCTCCCAAAAGGCAAGAAACACCCCACATACCTGGGTAGGGCGAAAGAAAAAAGAATAAACAGAGACAAAAGAATAGGGATGGGACCTGCACCAGTGGGAGGGAGCTGTGAAGGAGGAAAGGTTCCTACACTCTAGAAGCCCCTTCATGGGCGGAGACTGTGGGTGGCAGAGGGGGAAGCTTCAGAGTCACAGAGGAGAGCTCAGCAACAGGGTGCGGAGGGCAAAGTGGAGAGATTCCTGCACAGAGCATCGGTGCAGACCGGCACTCACCAGCCTGAGAGGCTTGTCTGCTCACCTGCCGGGGCGGGCAGGGAGCTGAGCCTCGGGCTTTGGTCGGATCCCAGGGAGACGTCTGGAGTTGGCAGCATAAAAACAGCCTGAAGGGGTTAGTGCACCACAGCTAGCCTGGAGGGAGTCCGGGAGAAATCTGGAGCTGCCAAAGAGGCAAGAGACCCGTTCTTCCCTCTTTGTTTCCTGGTGCGCGAGAAAAGGGGTTTAAGCACGCTGCTTAAAGGAGCTCCAGAGATGGGCGCGGAGCTGCCGAAGAGACAGGAGACTTTTTCTTGCCTCTTTGTTTCCTGGTGCGAGAGGAGAGGGGATTAAGCACATGGCTTAAAGGAGATCAAGAAACAGGCGTGAGCCCCTGCTGTCAGCGTGGACAACAGAGACGGGTGTGGGACGCTAGGGTTGCTGCTGCCGCCAAGAGGCCTGTGTGCAAGCACAGGTCACTCTCCACACCTCCCCTCCCGTGAGCCTGTGCAGCCCGCCACTGCTGGGGTCCCGGGATCCAGGGACAGCTTCCCCGGGAGAAAGTGAGGCATGCCTCGGGCTGGTGCAGCGTCACGCTGAGCTCTGCCGCCACAGGCTCGCCCCGCATCCGTGCCCCTCCCTCCCCCCGGCCTGTGCCAGTGCCCCCAAATCAGCTGCTCCTTTAACCCCGTCCTGTCTGAGCAAAGAGCAGACGCCCTCGGACGACCTAGGCGCAGAGGAGGGCCCAAGTCCAAACTGAACCCCAGGAGCTGTGCGAACAAAAAGGAGAGGGGGAGGTCTCTCCCAACAGATGCAGAAGCAGTGGATTAAAGCTCCACAGTCAACTTGAAGTGCCCTGCATCTGTGGAAAACCTGAATAGACAGCGAAATATCCCAAGTTGAGGAGGTGGACTTTGGGAACAAGATATATTACTATTGTCCCCTTTTTTTTTCTTGTTGTAAGTGTGTATGTGTGTGCTGCTGTGTGAGATTTTGTCTGTATAGCTTTGCTTTCACTATTTGTCCTAGGGATCTGACTGACCATTTTTTTTTAATAAAACTTTTCTTCTTAATAATTATTTTATTTTTTAATAATTATATTTTATCCTACTTTATTTTGTCTTCTTTCTTTCTTCCTTTCTTCCTTTCTTTCTTCCTTCTTTCTTCCTTCCTTACTTCCTCCCTTACTTCCTCCCTTCCTTCCTCCCTTCCTTGCTCTCTTCCTTCTTCCCTTTCTTCCTCTCTTCCTTCCTTCCTTCCTTTCTTGCTTTCTTCCTTCCTTCATTTCTTCCTTCCTTTCTTCCTTCCTTCCTCCCTTCCTGCCTTCCTTCCTTCTTTCCTTTCTTTCTTTCCTTTCTATTTTTTCTCCCTTTTATTTTGAGCCATGTGGATTAAAGGCTCTTGGCGCTCCAGCCAGGCTTCAGGGCTGTGTCTCTGAGGTGGGAGAACCAACCTCAGGACACTGGTCCGCAAGAGACCTCCCAGCCCCACACAATATCAAATGGCAAAAATCCCCCAGAGATGTCCATCTCAACAGCAAGACCCAGCTTCACTCAAGGACCAGCAACGTACAGTGCTGGACCCCCTATGCCCAAAAACTAGCAACACAGGACTACAGCCCCATCCATTAGCAGAGAGGCTGTGTAAAATCATAATAAGGCTACCAACATCCCAAAACACACCACCAGACGTGGACCTGCCCACCAGAAAGACAAGATCCAGCCTCATCCACCAGAACATAGGCACTAGTCCCCCCAACCAGGA
>NC_041227.1:109813102-109815819 GCF_002837175.3 Physeter macrocephalus
CTAACAAATGAAGAGGAAATAGGCAGTCTACCTGAAAAAGAATTCAGAATAATGATAGTAAAGATGATCCAAAATCTTGGAAATACAATAGACAAATTGCAAGAAAAATTTAACAAGGACCCAGAAGAAATAAATAGGAAGCAAGCAACGATGAGCAACCCAATAAATGAAATTAAAAATACTCTAGATGGGATCAATAGCAGAATAACTGAGGAAGAAGAATGGATAAGTGACCTAGAAGATAAAATAGTGGAAATAACTACTGCAGAGCAGAATAAAGAAAAAAGAATGAAAAGAACTGAGGACAGTCTCAGAGACATCTGGGACAACATTAAATGCACCAAAATTCAAATTATAGGGGTCCCAGAGGTAGAAGAGAAAACGAAAGGGACTGAGAAAATATTTGAAGAGATTATAGTTGAAAACTTCCCTAATATAGGAACGGAAATAGTCAATCAAGTCCAGGAAGCACAGAGAGTCCCATACAGGATAAATCCAAGGACAAACACGCCAAGACACATAATAATCTAACTGTCAAAAATTAAATACAAAGAAAACATTAAAAGCAGCAAGGGAAAAACAACAAATAACACACAAGGGAATCCCCATAAAGTTAACAGCTGATCTTTCAGCAGAAACTCTACAAGCCAGAATGGAGTGGCAGGACATATTTAAAGAGATGAAGGAGAAAAGCCTACAACGAAGATTACTCTACCCAGCAAGAATCTCATTCAGATTTGATGGAGAAACTAAAACCTTCACAGACAAGCAAAAGCTAAGAGAATTCAGCACCACCAAACCAGCTTACAACAAATGTTAAAAAAAAATTCTCTAGGCAGGAAACACAAAACCAGCTCTACAACAAAGGCTAAAGGAACTTCTCTAGGCAAGAAACACAAGAGAAGGAAAAGACCTACAAGAACAAACCCAAAACAATTAAGAAGATGGTAATAGGAACACACATATAGATAACAACCTTAAATGTAAATGGATTAAATGCTCCAACTGAAAGACACAGACTGGATGAATGGATAAAAAAACAAGACCCATATATATGCTGTCTACAAGAGACCCACTTCAGACCTAGGGACACATACAGACTGAAAGTGAGGGGATGGAAAAAGATATTCCATGCAAATGGAAATAAGAAGAAAGCTGGAGTAGCATTTCTCATATGAGACAAAATAGACTTTAAAATAAAAACTATTACAAGAGACAAAGAAGGACACTACATAATGATCAAGGGATCGATCCATGAAGAAGATATAACAATTGTAAATATTTATGCACCCAACATAGGAGCACCTCAATACATAAGGCAAATACTAACAGCCATAAAAGGGGAAATCGACAGTAACACAATCATAGTAGGGGACTTTAACACCCCACTTTCACCAATGGACAGATCATCCAAAATGAAAATAAATAAGGAAACACAAGCTTTAAATGATACATTACACAAGATGGACTTAATTGATATTTTTAGGACATTCCATCCAAAAACAGCAGAATACACATTTTTCTCAAGTGCTCATGGAACATTCTTCAGGTAAGATCATATCTTGGGTCAAAAACCTAACCTTGGTAAATTTAAGAAAATTGAAATCATATCAAATATCTTTTATGACCACAACGCTATGAGACTAGATATCAATTGCAGGAAAATATCTGTAAAAAATACAAACACATGGAGGCTAAACAATGCACTACTTAATAACGAAGTGATCACTGAAGAAATCAAAGAGGAAATCAAAAAATACTTAGAAACAAATGACAATTGAGACACGATGATACAAAACCTATAGGATGCAGAAAAAGCAGTTCTAAGAAGGAAGTTTAGAGCAACAATCCTACATTTAGAAACAGGAAACATCTCGAAAAAACAACCTAACTTTTCACCTAAAGCAATTAGAGAAAGAAGAACAAAAATACCCCAAATTTAGCAGAAGGAAAGAAATCATAAAGATCAGATCAGAAATAAATGAAAAAGAAATGAAGGCAATGATAGCAAAGACCAATAAAACTAAAAGCTGGTTATTTGAGAAGATAAACAAAATTGACAAACCATTAGCCAGACTTATCAAGAAAAAAAGGGAGAAAACTTAAATCAATAGAATTAGAAATGAAAAAGGAGACGTAACAACGGACACTGCAGAAATACAAAAGATTATTATAGATTACTACAAACAACTGTATGCCAATAAAAGGGACAACCTGGAAGAAATGGACAAATTCTTAGAAATGCACAACCTGCCGAGACTGAACCAGGAAGAAATAGAAAATATGAACAGACCAATCACAAGCACTGAAATTGAAACTGTGATTAAAAATCTTCCAACAAACAAAAGCCCAGGACCAGATGGCTTCACAGGCGAATTCTATCAAACATTTAGAGAAGAGCTAACACCTATCCTTCTCAAACTCTTCCAAAAGATAGCAGAGGGAGGAACACTCCCAAACTCAGTCTATGAGGCCACCATAAACCTGATACCAAAACCAGACAAAGATGTCACAAAGAAAGAAAAATACAGGTCAATATAAGTGATGAACATAGATGCAAAAATCCTCAACAAAATAATAGCAAACAGAATCCAACAGCATAGTAAAAGGATCATACACCATGATCAAGTGGGGTTTATTCCAGGAATGCAAGGATTCTTCAATATATGCAATTCAATCAACGTGATACACCATATCAACAAACTGAAGGAGAAAAA
>NC_041227.1:109816707-109817201 GCF_002837175.3 Physeter macrocephalus
ACTGGCATTTTTCACAGAAATAGAACAAAAAATTTCACAATTTGTACGGAAACACAAAAGACCCCGAATAGCCAAAGCAATCTTGAGAACGAAAAATGGAGCTGGAGGAATCAGGTTCCCTGACTTCAGACTATACTACAAATCTACAGTAATCAAGACAGTATGGTACTTGTACAAAAACAGAAATATAGATAAGTTGAACAGGATAGAAAGACCAGAGATAAACCCACACATATATGGTCACCATATCTTTGATAAAGGAGGCAAGAATATACAGTGGAGAAAAGACAGCCTCTTCAATAAGTGGTGCTGGGAAAACTGGACAGGTACATATAAAAGTATGAAATTAGAACACTCCCGAACACCACATACAAAAATAAACTCAAAATGGATTAAAGACCTAAATGTAAGACTGGACACTATCAAACTCTTAGAGGAAAACATGGGCAGAACACTCTATGACATAAATCACAGCAAGATCCTTTTTGACCCAC
>NC_041227.1:109817390-109818223 GCF_002837175.3 Physeter macrocephalus
CAAAAAAACAAATAACCCAATCCAAAAATGGGCAGAAGACCTAAATAGACATTTCTCCAAAGAAGATATACAGATTGCCAACAAACACATGAAAGAATGCTCAACATCATTAATCATTAGAGAAATGCAAATCAAAACTACAATGAGATATCATCTCACACCAGTCAGAATGACCATCATCAGAAACTCTAGAAACAGGGGCTTCCCTGGTGGCACAGTAGTTGGGGGCCCGCCTGTCAATGCAGGGGACACGGGTTCATGCCCTGGTCCGGGAGGATCCCACATGCCATGGAGCCTGCGCGTCTGGAGCCTGTGCTCCGCAGCGGGGGAGGCCACAGCAGTGAGAGGCCATGTAACGCAAAAAAAAAAAAAAACAAAAAAAAAACAAAAACTCCAGAAACAATAAATGCTGGAGAGGTTGTGGAGAATAGGCAACACTCTTTCACTGCTGGTGGGAATGTAAATTGATACAGCCACTTTGGAGAACAGTATGGAGGTTCCATAAAAAACTACAAATAGATCTATCATATGACACCGTCATACCACTACTGGGCATATACACTGAGAAAACCATAATTCAAAAAGAGTCATGTACCAAAATGTTCATTGCAGCTCTATTTACAGTAGCCAGGACATGGAAGCAACCTAAGTGTCCATCAACAGATGAATGGATAAAGAAGATGTGGCACATATATACAATGGAATATTACTCAGTCATAAAAAGAAATGAAACTGAGTTATTTGTAGTGAGGTAGATGGACCTGGAGTCTGTCATACAGAGTGAAGTAAGTCAGAAGGAGAAAAACAAATACCATACGCTAACACATATATAT
>NC_041227.1:109818531-109827012 GCF_002837175.3 Physeter macrocephalus
CTAGAGGGGTGGGATAGGGAGTGTGGGAGGGAGGGAGACACAAGAGGGAAGAGATATGGGAACATATGTATATGTATAACTGATTCACTTTGTTGTAAAGCAGAAACTAACGCACCATTGTAAAACAGTTATACTCCAATAGAGATGTTAAAAAAATAACTACAATAAATTTTAGTAGATTACAGTTCTAAAAAAAAAAAAAAGACTCCAAGTCTTAACTCAAACAGCTCAAATAAAAATTTTAGGACCAACCCTTAAACACTGAGCCCTAGATATTTGGAAAACTCACCAAAACATGTAAGGAGTACCAAGAAGCCAGTGAGATTCAAAGGGTCCATGCTAGTACTGAGCACCTGTTTGGGGTAGACTCCAGGTATACTCTGTTGCTGTCTATAATATTCTACTGACTATGCCATGCAAATGTCAACAAAATATTAATCAATAGCCAAGCTAAGAAAGAAATGGAAAATTTTATTCATGCCAACCTGAGAATTATAACACAGGAGACAGTCTTTCAGAGAGCTCTGAGGACTATTCTGCCCATTAGAAGTCAAAGCAGTTATACAAGTTTTTGAGACAAGTGGTTATACATGAAAGGATTATACATCAAAGCAACACATTGACAGTTCATATAATCCAACAAGGAAAGTAATGGGTCACTGTGACCCCTAACAAGATTGAGAAAGGAATGTTATCTCCTAAGGAGTTACTTTGCTAGCACTAAGAGAAAATTGCTTTTTTTTTTTTTTTTTTGGCATGCAGGCATTCCTGTGCCTTCTGAGGGGATGTAGTTAATGTGTGATGCAGAAACACAACGCATGCTTATAAGGAGGGGCTAGTGACTCAAATGGCACATAAATTTTTATGTTAAATGTTTCTTGTCATGCCTTAAAAATAATTTTATTTCATGAACAGAAATCATGAAAGATGTAAAATTTTAAATAAAATTGTCAGAGTAGAAGCAAACAAGTGAGCAAGAGTATAATTTATTGTCACATTTGTCTATTTACTTATTTACTTACTTTGAATATTGTTTCCTATATGCACAAAGGGTGAAGATAAAAGTGAGACTAGAAACCAAGAGTGGGATAATTGCAATATTTGAGCAATATATGGATGTCTAACCTTTCAAAGACCAGATAAGTAGGCTTTACATAGAGCTTACATGAATTTCATTATTTGTAAAAGAATGCTTACAAGATTTTTTAAAACAGAGGAAGTTTTCCTGCCACTGAAGGCAGAAAACAACACCTCATGGATAATTTTTTAAACAAACTATATCAAGATGCAACAGTAAACAACATAGGTTTTAGAACACAACACTTGAGTTCAAAGACTGAAGTCTTGCTGTGAGACTAGTGTCCACATCTGTAAAATGGCAATAACAATAATATCAACCTCATAGAACTCTTACAAAGATTAAATGAAAATTAATTAAAATGTAACATTTAAGAAAAATGTAATAATATATAAATGTAAAGAGTTTAAGATAGTTCTTGGCACATAACAAGTACTATATGTTATTATCATGCATTATTATTAATATTATCATTACAGGAGGGCTTATGGTGAACATCACCAGTTTCCTTCCACAACCCTCTTCTGTCCACTCTAGCTCTGAAGAATTTCCTATTTTTAATTATTTAGTGCTTCTTGTTAATTTTAAAGTACTAAATAACATTACAGCATTGATTTATCAACTTACAAACTCTAGCCCCACCTCTCTTCCCCTATTCCTATATCACTATTCTCATTTCTCCACTGTGCAACTCTGAAACTTCAAGGAATATATCTCTAAACATTCATTACCTATTCATTCAAACCAGGCAGTATCCCTTGACTAGTAGGTTAAGGAAAATAAGTCATATTAAAGAAATTGTCTTTAAGCATAGCTCTACAGAAGCTGGAAAAAAAATTATACAGCAAACCTTTATATAGGCAAAGTATTAAAACACTCATGGAATTTCTGCAGTTTCTAAGCTATTAGAATGAAAAATGATTTGCTTTCTGGTGATGTGACCTAATGGGAGAATTTTGTAAGAAATCATAAAAATACGTGAGCTTACACTAATATTACTCAGTTTAACCATGTTTTTAATAGGAAACAAACCACATACAGTTTAAAACTATAGTGTAGATATGTTATTGATTGATGAGAAATGTATATGCTTGAACTGCCAAGCTTTCACATGAAAGTCTTAACATTCTGCATTAACAAATGTGAGGACCTGAATTGTACTAATGTTTGCAACTTGCTTTGTGATGCATGGAAATTAAGATGGATGAATGGATGGGCAGATGGAAAGATAGAAGGATAAGTATGTGACAAAAAATATATATATAACAAAATGCTAACAATTGTAGTATCCAGATGGTAGGTATATACAATTGTTTCAACTTTTCTGCATGTTTCACAATTTTTAACTTGAGATGTTGGAAAAAATAGAAAGTCCAGATTTTATTCTATCAATATTGAAAATGCATGGAGGTAGTTTATATGGGCACAGAGCTACACTTTCTTCCAGAAAGAATAGAACATTTGCCTGTTTAAAGTCTGAAAGCATACTCTGAGATCATAGAAGTGTTCATCGTAAAGTAGTAATAAAAAATTCTAGGTCCTAACACATTTAATGTAGATGTTAACCATTAACATATTTGATAGTTTAAAAAATCAATGTGGCTTCTATAGGTCATAATGTTGCCTTCTAGTTATGCTCTAGAATTATGAGCTTGCATCAGATTGCATCAAAAATTGACCTGTGTATTGACCTGTGATATAGATTTTCTTAATCTTATCTCTTAAAATATTAGTGTCAGAAAATGTCAATAACTTGAGATTTAGCTTTGTATTGAAGTATGAATATCTTTTAATCCAAGTTGAGAGAAAAGCATTCCAGGACGAAAGCAAGACACAGAAATCTAAAAATATGAGGTTTGTTTAGCAAATGCTAAGTGGCCAAGCATGGCTAGAGTAAATATGAGGGGGAAAGTGGAAAAAGAAATGAGTCTGAAAATATGGGGAGGGTCCCAATTAAAAGTCAATATCAGTAATTTAGACTCTGTTCCACAGGTAATAAGAAACACTCAAAAGTTTTGTTTGTTTGTTTGTTTGTTTCAGCAAAAGGCTATGACTGGATTTGTGGTTTAAAAAGTATCTCTCTTGGCATAATAGAGAATGGACTGCAGGTAAAATGAAATTAAAGCCAGAAGAACAGATTAGTTAGAAGTTTGTTTGTTTGTTTGTTTGCTTGTTCTTCATTTCCATCTCTCTTTAACCTTCTCACTATCTCACTCCTCATTTCCTTGGCTTCTACACTTCTGTGTTTTTTAGAAAGACACTAGTACTTATTTCTTTGTGCAAATTGTGTGTGTGCTCATATGTACCAGGTAAATTCTCAAACATCACAGTGTAAAAGTATTTCCTAAGGATCTTCTTAAAAATGCAGGTGTCAGGGTCCCACTCCAGACCTAGAAAATATTGAAACAGCTCATTAGCTAAACATTGAGTATTACTACTAAGCATTTTACACAATATGATATATCTATCAATGAACTTTTAGTAAGTGATCCACTGATCATTTCATAAGGGCAACATCTGTCCTAATTTTGGCTTGATGTTCATTAAATTTTTGTAAAAAATACAATTTGATGTCTGATTTGTGTTATCTCAGAAATTAGTGCTTTAAAGAAATTTTGCCTGAGGGGCTCACATATAAGAATTAACAATGGCTTTATTATCACAGCGAGCTACCGTTTAAAGTCTTATCATAGGAGAGAAAACAAAGCCAGATGCCATTTCTTAAGAGTCCATGCATTGAGAATCTTGCACCTGAAAAACTGTGTTTTACCATTAGGAAACTATGAAAGTCTAAGCCTCTTGAGGACAGGGTATTCATGTTAACATAGACAGTAGCTATACTTCCTAATGCTGTTAATTAATGCTAACCTTGTTAAAAGAGACAGATGCACATCATTTCAATATTATGTAGTCTCTCATTCATTCATTTACTCATTCATGCATCTAGTCAATACCATAAAATATATATATATATATCCTCCTGCTACACACACACACACACATACATATATATATATATATATATATAATATTTAATGAGAATTGAAATTACCAAGACATAATAACTCAGATTGGGGCTTGCTGGGATGAGGCTGTGTTCCTAATTTATAAGAATTATTTAATTTCTTAAAGAAAGCACAATAAAAGCATCTCCCTCTGTCAATTTCAACCCCAGGTAGTGGGAAGACCTTTTGCAGTTTAAAGAAATGAGACCTGGCTTTATGACTATGAGATACTTCCTAATAAGTGATTAAACCTTATTCACTATGACACAAAGAACCTAGTGTTAGAAATAAGAGAATTATACCACAAAGATAAACATACATCAAAGATAACTCATTCTGGGGCTTCCTTGGTGGTACAGTGGTTAAGAATCCGCCTGACAATGCAGGGGACATGGGTTCGAGCCCTGGTCCGGGAAGATCCCACATGCTGTGGAGCAACTGAGCCCGTGCACCACAACTACTGAGCCTGCGCTCTAGAGCCCACGAGCCACAACTGCTGAAGCCCGTGCACCTGGAGCCTGTGCTGTGCAATAGGAGAAGCCTCTGCAATGAGAAACCTGTGCAGCGCAACAAAGAGTAGCCCCTGCTTACTGCAACTAAAGAAAGCCCGCATGCAGCAACGAAGACCCAACGCAGCCAAAAATTTAAAAAATAAATAAATAATTTTTTTCAAAAGGAATACTGACCTTTTTAAAAATAAAATAAAATAAAACAACTTTTTCTGAGCAAAATGGAATGTAATTCCCAATAAGTGCAAGGATGTCAGAAATGTGGTTTGGCATATTAAAGATTATCACAAATTCTTGGTCACACCTTCCAGCTAGAGGTGTAGACTATGACCCTTTCTCTTGAATCTGGGCCAGATGTGAGGCTGCTTTGACCAATAGAAACTGATGCCGTACTAGATTTTGGGCTCAGATCTTAGGAGTAGATTTCCATTTGTTCCTGGGAACACCCTTGGAGCCAGGACCCCTAATTACCCAGAAGCTGTCATTCAGTGAGAAAGCCCAAAATAACAACATAAAGAGATAAGACAGGGGGAGAGAGAGAGAGAGAGAGAGAGAGAGAGAGAGAGAGAGAGAGACTTGGCCAGGCCCCAGTTGTTCCAGCTCCAGCCATTTGAGTCATCTCAGCAGAAGCGAGTTTGAGTGCAGTTTGTTTCACAGCAGTAGATAATTTATGGAGAAACCTGTGAGGGTGGTCACAAAGGTAAATCCTGAGAGGTCAGAAAAAGGGCTCTCATGGCTGCACCCATAAAGGAAGAAATGATGTTCCAGGGGAGCTTCCTACCCTCAAGGATATCCCTCAGGTCTGGCAGAACAATGAAAATTTTGCTTTTAGACTTGAAAATATTTTTTCCTTTACTATGTCCTAGTGCAAGTATCTCAATGTCCCACACTATCAACAAGACAACTGATTCAACTAAAGTCTAACTTTCCTTTAACATGTTCCAAATTGTCTCTCTAGCTAGGGTGCCCCCAAGGTTTGCTGGACTTGTGAATTAAAGAGTCAGAGTGATGAGTAAACTAGTTTTCACTAAGTGTCTGCATTCATCACGTTTCTATGCACAGATCTGGATTTCTGGGTTCAGCCAAATTTGAGGAAAACCTGACAATTATTAAACTAAAGAGAGTGCAAGAAATAAGGGTTGAAAATAGAAGGGAAGGCTCAGCATCCTGTTAGACAAGAGAGAGATTTGCTATTTTCCTCTCTCTTTCCCCTCTTTTTTCCTACCAACACAGAAATCCATCTTGGAATCCTGGCTGCGATCCCATGTGTGCATCTTGCAGCTTTAACACTTAGCCTGCTATACCACCTCTTCTTCCTTCTGTCTACCTCAGGACATCACAGAGATGTCAGCCCGATGATTCAAAGATAGCCTTTCTCCATAAATCCTAAAGGGTGTGCAGAAGTATAAAATAGAGAAAGTATTAAATCTGTAACAAAAATAAACTTCCAACTGTCTTCATAGAATTGGTGGATCAACAAAACAGTCTATGTAATCCTACTGAGAGACTAGAGTTGAGTTTGATAAGTTTGAAGGTAAGCACTGAGCTACTCATAATAAGGAAAAATATTGGGCAAATTGGGCACAAAAAGAGAGAGGAAGAAAGGAGAAGATTCCATGATGTGACTTTTCCCCACGACTTCTATAATCTTCAGCAAATCTATTAATCTTACAAAATGCTCCATGCGAACAGACTTCTCATAAAATCTGGTAGAAGGATTAAGGTTTGTGCCTGGGCTGACGTGGAACAAAACAGAAAGTACCATTACTAGAGTGCAAAGTAGCAGAGACCATAAGAGCAGATGCCTTGTAAATACGGACACAGTTTTTGACTTCCACAGGGCATGAAATATGTAATTAGAACAAATTTTAATGAGATCTCTTCTTAAGGAAAGGAGTCCTTCGTGTCACATATGGATTACATATGAATATAAATAAGATTGTTCACCCATTTACCTTTTCATTCTTTTGTTTATTCATTCAAAAATTATTGCAGTCACTATGGTAGGCAATCTGAGTAGAAAAATAAATGACATAGTTTAGTGCTGCTCAAAATTATTTGCATAAAAGTTACATGGTGATTGCTAAAAATGAAGATTCTGGAGCTTTTCTCTAACATCTCCACCTAATCTGATTTAACAAGTCTGGGCTAGGGGCCAAGAAACTTCCATATTGTCTAGGAAGTGCACTTTCAAAGAATACAGGCCTAATCTTTCATTCAAGAAATGTACAGAAAGCAGGCAAGATGGCGGAAGAGTAAGACGCAGAGATCACCTTCCTCCTCACAGATACATCAGAAATACAGCTACACGTGGAACTTCTCCTATAGAACACCCACCGAACGCTGGCAGAAGACCTCAGACCTCACAAAAGGCAAGAAACTCCCCACGTACCTGGGTAGGGCAAAAGAAAAAAGAATAAACAGAGACAAAGAATAGGGACGGGACCTGCACCAGTGGGAGGGAGTCGTGAAGGAGGAAAGGTTCCCACACACTAGAAGCCACTTCGCGGGCGGAGTGCGGAGGGCAAAGCAGAGAGATTTCCGCACAGAGGATCGGTGTCGACCAGCACTCACCAGCCCGAGAGGCTTATCTGCTCACCCGCCGGGGCGGGCGGGGGCTGGGAGCTGAGCCTCGGGCTTCAGTCGGATCCCAGAGAGAGGACTGGGGTTGGCAGAGTGAAAACAGCCTGAAGGGGCTAGTGCGCCACGGCTAGCCGGGAGGGAGTCCGGGAGAAGTCTGGAGCTGCCGAAGAGGCAAGAGACCTTTTCTTCCCTCTTTGCTTCCTAGTGCGCTAGGAAGGGGTTTAAGCGCGCCGCTTAAAGGAGCCCCAGAAACTGGCGCGGAGCTGCCGAAGAGACAAGCGACTTTTTTTTTTTTTTTTTTTTTTTGCCCCTTTGTCTCCTGGTGCGAGAGGAGAGGGGATTAAGCGCACCGCGTAAAGGAGCTCCAGAAACGGGCGCGAGCCGCGGCTGTCGGCGCGGACAGCAGAGACGGGCGTGGGACACTAGGGTTGCTGCTGCCGCCACCAAGAGACCTGTGTGCGAGCACAGGTCACTCTCCACACCGCCCCTCCCGGGAGCTCGTGCAGCCCGCCACTGCCGGGCCCCGGGATCCAGGGACAGCTTCCCCGGGAGAACGCGTGGCGCGCCTCGGGCCGGTGCAGCGTCACGCCAGCCCCTGCCGCCGCAGGCTCGCCCCGCATCCGTGCCCCTCCCTCCCCCCCGGCCTGTGCCAGAGCCCCCGAATCAGCTGCTCCTTTAACCCCGTCCTGTCTGAGCGAAGGGCAGACGCCCTCGGACGACCTACACGCAGAGGCCGGGCCAAGTCCAAAGCTGAACCCCAGGAGCTGTGCGAACAAAGAGGAGAGGGGGAGGTCTTTCCCAGGAGCCTCAGAAGCAGCGGATTAAAGCTCCACAATCAACTTGAAGTCCCCTACATCTGTGGAAAACCTGAATAGCCAGCGAAATATCCCAAGTTGAGGAGGTGGACTTTGGGAGCAAGATATACTATTATTTTCCCCTTTTTTCTTTTTGTGAGTGTGTATGTGTGTGCTGCTGTGTGAGATTTTGTCTGTATAGCTTTGTTTCCACCATTTGTCCTAGGGTTAGTCCAACCCATTTTTTTGTTTTTTTTTGCTTTTGGGTTTTTTTTTCTTTTTTTTTTTAAAAGAAATTTTTCTTCTCAATAATTATTTTTTATTGTAATAGCTATATTTTATCCTACTTTCTTTTGTCTTCTCCATTTCTTTCTTCCTTTCTTCCCTCCTTCCCTCCTTTCTTCCTTCTTCCCTTCTTTCCTCCCTTCCTTCCTCCCTTTCTTCCTCTCCTCCTTCCTTCCTTCCTTTCTTGTTTCCTTACTTCATTTCTTCCTTCCTTCCTTCCTTCCTTC
>NC_041227.1:109827341-109828263 GCF_002837175.3 Physeter macrocephalus
AAATGGTAATAGGAACATACATATTGATAATTACCTTAAATGTAAATGGATTAAATGCTCCCACCAAAAGACACAGACTGGCTGAATGGATACAAAAACGAGACCCATATATATGCTGTCTACAAGAGACCCACTTCAGACCTAGGGACACATACAGACTGAAAGTGAGGGGATGGAAAAAGATATTCCATGCAAATGGAAATCAGAAGAAAGCTGGAGTAGCAATTCTCATATCAGACAAAATAGACTTTAAAGTAAAAACTATTACAAGAGACAAAGAAGGACACTATATAATGATCAAGGGTTCGATCCATGAAGAAGATATAACAATTGTAAATATTTATGCACCCAACATAGGAGCACCTCAATACATAAGGCAAATACTAACAGCCATAAAAGGGGAAATCGACAGTAACACAATCATAGTAGGGGACTTTAACACCCCACTTTCACCAATGGACAGATCATCCAAAATGAAAATAAATAAGGAAACACAAGCTTTAAATGATACATTCCACAAGATGGACTTAATTGATATTTATAGGACATTCCATCCAAAAACAACAGAATACACATTTTTCTCAAGTGCTCATGGAACATTCTCTAGGATAGATCATATATTGGGTCACAAATCTAGCCTTGTCAAATTTAAGAAAATTGAAATCATATCAAGTATCTTTTCTCACCACAATGCTATGAGACTAGATATCAATTACAGGAAAATATCTGTAAAAACTGCAAACACAGGGAGGCTAAACAATACACTACTTAATAACGAAGTGATCACTGAAGAAATCAAAGAGGAAATCAAAAAATACTTAGAAACAAATGACAATGGAGACACGATGACCCAAAACCTATGGGATGCAGCAAAAGCAGATCTAAGAGGGAAGTTTATAGCAATACAAGCCTACCTTAAGAA
>NC_041227.1:109831593-109845745 GCF_002837175.3 Physeter macrocephalus
CACTAACACACTATTGTAAAACAGTTATACTCCAATAAAGATGTTAAAAAAAAAAAAAGAAATGTACAGATGCTGTAAAGGAAGACAGACACATAAATTAAGATAATTATGGTGGTCGGGGCTTCCCTGCTGGCGCGGTGGTTGCGCGTCCGCCTGCCGATGCAGGGGAACCGGGTTCGCGCCCCGGTCTGGGAGGATCCCACGTGCCGCGGAGCGGCTGGTCCTGCATGTCCGGAGCCTGTGCTCCTCAACGGGAGAGGCCGCATCAGAGGGAGGCCCGCATACCACAAAAAAAAAAAAAAAAAAAAAAAAAAAAGATAATTATGGTGAGTATTATAGTTGCTGCTATTGTTGCATATGTACAGTGGAGGAAAACAAAGAAGGACTGCTTATTTCTTCCTGTGGAAAGGGCCTAATGGAGGAGGTTATACTAAGGCTGAAGTTCCAAATTTAATAGGCATTGGATAAAGGTGGGAATGAGTTTCTAAAGGAGAATACCATAAAGCAGGTATGCAAGCATGAGTTGGCAAAGAGAACTGCAAGAGGTTGAGGGTGGTTGAATGGGGACTCAACAAAGAATGTAGCAAAATATGTTACTAGAGTTGAGCAAGGGCCAGATTATGGGAGGCTTTGCCTGACCTACAAAGAGCTGGACAATATAGAAATTACTGGAAGAATTTGAAAATAGCGGGCCGAAGAGTAAAACAGTTTAACTTTCATTTTTTGAGACTTAACACAGCTACTAAGTAGGAAGCTAAGAGTGAGTGCAGCCAATCTCTTGAAAAAGTCTCGGTAAACTGATTTTGACATAATCTCAAAAGTTCTAAGACACAATTCCTTGGGAGACCAAAAAGAAAACCCACAAAAAAAACAAACAAAAAATCTTAATAAGAGGTAAAAGAGCAATAAGGGCATCATCCCTTACTATGACCCCAAGAATATGAGTAAATTTCTTCTGTCCTGATATCAGCTAGACATTAGTGAGCTAAATGAATCTCTTATGTAGACCACCAAGTAAAGTTATACTTATTGTTACCTGTCTCATCATTAGATCCTTCAGCCCTTCCAGGCTCCTCCTGTTCATCTCCAAAAGCTTAAATTTCTAAATCCGAAGATTAAAATACTCAATGGAGAAAGATGGTCTTCTGTTTTGATCTGTTTTGTTTTTACTTCTTCTATCCTCTGTACATTCACAATTCTGTAAGTATGTAAGCAAAGACAAACCACAGGCTGACTTTCATTCTTTCTTTTTTTTTTTACCTCTTTATTGGAGTATAATTGCTTTACAATGCTGTGTTAGGTTCTGCTGTATAAAACAGTGAATCAGCTGTATGTATATATATATCACCATATTCCCTCCCTCTTGAAACTCCCTATCCAACCCCTCTAAGTGGTCACAAAGCATTGAGCTGATCTCCCTGTGCTACAGCGGCTGCTTCCCACTAGCTATCTATTTTACATTTGGTAGTGTATATATGTCAATGCTACCCTGTCACATCGTCCCAGCTTCCCCTCCCCCCCGTGTCTTCAGTCCATTATCTCTGTCTGCGTCTTTATTCCTGTCCTGCCACTAGGTTCATCATCAGCATTTTTTTTTTTTAGATTCCCTATATATGTGTTAGCATACAGTATTTGTTTTTCTATTTCTGACTTACTACACTCTGTATGACAGATTCTAGGTCCATCCATCTCACTACAAATAACTCATTTTCATTTTTTTATGATTAATATTCAACTGTATATATGTGCCACGTCTTCTTTATCCATTCTTCAATGGACATTTAGGTTGCTTCCATGTCCTTGCCATTGTAAAAAGTACAGGAACGAACATTGTGGTACATGTCTCTTTTTTGAATTATGGTTTTCTCAGTGTATATACCCAGTAGTGGGATTGCTGAGTCATATGGTAGTTCTATTTGTAGTTTTTTAAGGAACCTCCATACTGTTCTCCATAGTGGTTGTATCAATTTACATTCCCACCAACAGTGCAAGAGGGTTCCCTTTTCTCCGCACCCTCTCCAGCATTTCTAGTTTGTAGATTTTTTTAATGACAGCTATTTGGACTGGTGTGAGGTGATACCTCATGGTAGTTTTGATTTGCATGTTTCTAATGATTAGTGATGTTGTGCATCCTTTCATGGGTTTGTTGGCAATCTGTACATCTTCTTTGGAGAAATGTCTATTTAGTTTTTCCACCCATTTCTGGATTATGGTTGTTTTTTTTGATATTGAGCTGAATGAGCTGCTTGTGTATTTTGGATATTAATCCTTTGTCAGTTGCTTCATTTGCAAATTGTTTCTCTCACTCTGAAGGTTGTCTTTTCATCTTGTTTATGGTTTCCTTTGCTGTGCAAAAGGTTTTAAGTTTAATTAGGTCCCATTTGATTATTTCTGTTTTTATTTCCATTACTCTAGGAGGTGGGTCAAAAAGAAACTTGCACTGATTTATGTCATACAGTGTTCTGCCTATGTTTTCCTCTAAGAGTTTTATAATGTCTGGCCTTATGTTTAGGTCTTTAATCCATTTTGAGTTTATTTTTGTGTATGATGTTAGGAAGTGTTCTAATTTCATTCTTTTACATGTAGCTGTCCAGTTTTCCTAGCACGACTTATTGAAGAGGCTGTCTTTCCTCCGTTGTATATCTTTCCTCCTTTGTCGAGTTAAGGTGACCATATATGTGTGAGTTTATCTCTGGGTTTCTATCCTGTTCCATTGTTCTGTATTTCTGCTTTTGTGTCAGTAGAATACTGTTTTCATTACTGTAGCTTTGTAGTATAGTCTGAAGTCTGGGAGCCTGATTCCTCCATCTCCATTGTTCTTTCTCAAGATTCTTTGGCTATTCAGGGTCTTTTGTGTTTTCATACAAATTGTAAAAATTTTTGTTCTACTTCTGTGAAAAATGCCATTGGTAGTTTGATAGGGATTGCATGAATCTGTACATTGCTTTGTGCAGTATAGTCATTTTCACAATGTTGATTCTTTTAATGCAAGGACAAGGTATATCTCTCCATCTGTTTGTATCATCTTTGATTTCTTTCATCACTGTCTTATAGTTTTGTGCATACATGTCTTTTGTCTCCCTAGGTAGGTTTATTCCTTTGTATTTTACTCTTTTTTTGCAGTGGTAAATGGGAGTGTTTCATCAATTTCTCTTTCAGATTTTTCATTGCTGGTGTATAGGAATGCAAGAGATTTCTGTGCATTAATTTTGTATCCTGCTACATTACCAAATTCATTGAGTAGCTCTAGTAGTTTTCTGGTAGCATCTTTAGGATAATCTATGTATAGCATCATGTCATCTTCAAACAGTGACAGTTTTACTTCTTCTTTTCCAAATTGGACTCCTTTTATTTCTTTTTCTTCCCTGATTGCCATGGCTAAACTTTCCAAAACTATGTTGAATAATAGTGGTGAGAGAGGGCACCCTTGTCTTCTTCCTGATCTTAGAGGAAATGGTTTCAGTTTTTCACCATTGAGAATGATGTTGGCTGTGGGTTTGTCATATATGGCCTATATTATGTTGAGGTAGGTTCCCACTATGCCCACTTTCTGGAGAGTTTTTATCATATGGGTGTTGAATTTTGTTGAAAGTTTTTTCTGCATCTATTGAGATGATCATATGGTTTTTCTCCTTTAATTTGTTAATATGGTGTAGCACATTGATTGATTTGTATATATTGAAGAATCCTTGCATTCCTGGGGTAAACTCCACTTCATCATGGTGTATGATCCTTTTAATATGGTTCGATTCTGTTTGCTAGTATTTTGTTGAGGATTTTTGCATCTATGTTCATCAGTGATATTGGTCTGTAGTTTTCTTTTTTTCTGACATCTTTGTCCGGTTTTGGTATAAGGCTAATTGTTGTCTTGTTGAATGAGTTTGGCAGTGTTCCTCTTTCTGCTATATTTTGGAAGAATTTGAGAAGGATAGGTGTTACCTCTTCTCTAAAGGTTTGAGAGAATTTGCCTGTGAAGCCATCTGGTCCTGGGCTTTTGTTTGTTGGAAGATTTTTAATCACAGTTTCAATTTCAGTGCTTATGATAGGTCTCTTCATATTGTCTGTTTCTTCCTCATTCAGTCTTGGAAGGTTGTACTTTTCTAAGAGTTTGTCCATTTCTTCCAGGTTGTCCATTTTATTAGCATATAGCTGTTTGTAGTAGTCTCTCATGATCCTTTGTATGTCTGCAGTTTCAGTAGTTACTTCTCCTTTTTCATTTCTAATTCTGTTGTTTTGAGTCTTCTTCCTCTTTTTCCTGGTGAGTCTGGCTAATTGTATATCAATTTTTTTAACTTCTCAAAGAACCAGCTTTTAGTTGTATTGATCTTTGCTATTGTTTCCTTCATTTCTTTTTCATTTATTTCATATCTGATCTTTATGATTTCTTCCCTTCTGCGAACTTTGCTTTGTTTGTTTGTTTCTTTCTTTCTCTAATTGCTTTAGGTGTAAGGTTGGGTTGTTTATTTGAGATGTTTCTTGTTTCTTGAGGTAGGATTGTATTGTTATAATTTTCCCTCTTAGAACTGCTTTGGTTGCATCCTATAGGTTTTGGGTCATCATGTTTTCATTGTCATTTGTTTCTAGATATGTTTTGATTTCCTCTTTGATTTCTTCAGTGATCCCTTGGTTATTTAGCAGCATATTGTTTAGCCCCTGGGTCCTTGTATTTTTTACAGTTTTTTTTCCTGTAATTGATATCTAGTCTCATAGCATTGTGGTCAGAAGATATGCTTGATACAATTTCAGTTTTCTTAAATTTACCAAGGTTTGATTTGTGACCCAAGATATGATCTATCTTGGAGAATCTTCCATATGCACTTGAGAAGCAAGTGTATTCTGTTGTTTATGGATGGAATGTCCTATAAATATTATTTAAGCGCATCTGTTCTAATATGTCATTTAAAGCTTGTGTTTCCCTGTTTCATTTCATTTTGGATGATCTGTCCATTGTTGTAAGTGAGGTGTTAAAATGCCCTACTATTTTTGTTACTGTCAATTTTCTCTTTTATGGCTGTTAGCATTTGCCTTATGTTTTGAGGTGCTCCTATGTTAGTTGGATAAATATTTACAATTATTATATCTTCTTCATGGATCGATCCCTTGATCATTATGTAGTGTCCTTCTTTGTTTCTTGTAATGTCTATTTTGTCTGATATGAGAACTACTACTCCAGCTTTTTTTGATTTCCATTTGCATGGAATATATTTTTCCATCCCTTCACTTTTTCTGTATCTCTCCCTAGGTCTGAAGTGGGTTTCTTGTAAACAGCATATATATGGGTCTTGTTTTTGTATCCATTCAGCCAGTCTGTGTCTTTTTGTTGGAGCAATTAATCCATCACTTTTAAGGTAATTATCAATATGTATGTTCTTATTACCATTTTCTTAATTGTTTTGGGGAAGTGGGTCTCCTGTAGACAGCATATATATGGGTCTTGTTTTTCTATTCATTCAGCCAGTCTATGTCTTTTGGTTGGAGCATTTAATCCATTTACATTTAAAGTAATTATCGATATGTATGTTCCTATTACCATTTTCTTAATTGCATTGGGTTTGTTATTGCAGGTCTTTTCCTTTTCTTGTGTTTCCTGACTAGAGAAGTTCCTTTAGCATTTGTTGTAAAGCTGGTTTGGTGGTGCTGAATTCTCTTAACTTTTGCTTGTCTTTAAATGTTTTAATTTCTCCATCAAATCTGAATGAGATCTTTGCTGGGTAGAGTAATCTTCATTGTAGGTTTTTCACTTTCATCACTTTATATATGTCCTGCCACTCCCTTCTGGCTTGCAGAGCTTCTGCTGAAAGCTCAGCTTTTAACATTATGGGGATCCCCTTTTGTGTTATTTTTTACTTTTCACTTGCTGCTTTTAATATTTTTTCTTTGCATTTAATTTTTGATATTTGATTAGTATGTGTCTTGGCATGTTTCTCCTTGGATTTATCCTCTATGGTACTCTCTGTGCTTCCTGCACTTGACTATTTCCTTTCCCATGTTAGGGAAATTTTCATCTATAATCTCTTCAAATATTTTCTCCATCCCTTTCTTCTTCTCTTCTTCTCCTGGGACCCCTATAATTCAAATTCTTGTGCATTTAATGTTGTCCCAGAGGTCTCTGAGACTGTCTGCAATTCTTTTTACGCTTTTTTATTTATTCTACTCTGGGACAATTATTTCCAATATTCTATCTTCCAGGTCACTTTTCCATTCTCCTGCCTCAGTTATTCTGCTATTGATTCCTTCTAGAGTATTTTTAATTTAATTTATTGTATTGTTCTACATTGTTTGTTTGCTCTTTAGTTCTTTTAGTTGCTTGTTAAAAGTTTCTTGTATTTTCTCCATTCCATTTCTGGCATTTGAGGTCTTCTTTACTATCATTACTCTGAATTCTTTTTCAGGTAGACTGCCTATTGCCTCTTCACTGTTTGGTCTAGTGGGTTTTTACCTTGCTCCTTCATCTGCTGCATATTTCTCTGTCTTCCCTTTTTTTTTTTACCTTACTGTGTTTGTGGTCTCCTTTTTGCATGCTGCAGGTTCATAGTTCCTCTTACTTCTTCTGTCTGTCCCCAGTGATTAAGGTTGGTTCAGTTGCTTGTGTAGACTTCCTGGCATGTGGGACTGGTGTTTCTGTTCTGGTGGGTGTGGCTGGATCTTGTCCCTTTCGTGGACAGGTCCACATCCAGTGGTCTGTTTGGCAGTGTCTGTGAACTCATTATGAGTTTAGGCAGCCTGTCTATTAATGGGGGGATTTGTTTTCCTTTCTTCTAGTTGTTTGGCATGGGGCATCCAGCACCAGAGCTTGCTGGCCATTGGGTGGAGCAGGTCTTAGTGTTGAGAAAGAGATCTCTGGGAGAGCTCTCACCAATTAATATTACATGGGGCCGGAGGTCTCTCTTGGTCCAACGTCCTGGACTCAGCTCTCCAACCTCAGAAGCTCAGGCCTGACACCCGGCTAGAGCACAAAGACCCTGCCAGCCACATGGCATGGAAGAAAAGGAAGAAAAAAAGAAAACTGAATAGACAGAACCCCAAAACAAATGCTAAAAGCAAAACTAAACAAACAAAATCACACAAAGGAACATACACACACACACTCAAACAAAGAGGAAAAAAAAGGAAGAGAGCAACCAAACCAATAAACAAACCCACAAATGAAAACAAACACTAAAAATTAAATTAAGATAAACATAAAACCAAAACAAAATCAAACACAGAAAGCAAACCCCAAGTCCACAGCTGCCGCCTCAGTCCACCACCTCAATTTTGGAAGCATTTGTTTTCTATTCAGGTATTCCACAGATGCAGGGTTTACCAAGCTGATTGTGGGGATTTAATCCACTGCTCGTGAGGCTGCATAGGGAAATTTCCCTTTCTTTTCTTTGTTCACACAGCTCCTGGGGTTCAGCTTTGGCTTTGGCTCTGCCTCTGCATGTAGGCTGCCCTTAGGTGTCTTTTACCCACCCAGAAAGGAGGGAGTTGAAGCATCGGCTGATTAGGGTTCTCTTGCTTACTCAGGCTAGGAAGAGGGAGGGGTAGGATAGTCACAGTTCGGATGTGGGGCATGTCTGCTGCAGCAGAAGCCAGTGTGCTATTGCAACACCCTGAGGCATGCTGTGTTCTCCTAGGAAAATTGGCTCTGGATCACAGAACCCTGACAGAGGTGTGCTACACAGGTTCCCAGGAGGGTGTGGGTAGTGACCTGGGCTTGCACGCAGTACCCTTGGTGGCAGCAGTGGCAGTGGCAATGGTCTGTGCCTGACTCTGGGGTCTGAGATGATGATAGCTGTGGCTTGTGCCTGTCTCTGGAGCTCACTTCGGTGGTGCTCTGCCATCTTTGGGCACACAGAGCAGGAAAACCCCCTCCTCCTGCACCCTGAAACAATAGTCTCTAACCTCTCCAGCCGCTCCAGACATTTTCCTGGACTCCTTCCTGGCTAGCAGTGGCACACTAGTCCCCTCATGCTGTGTTCACACAGCCAACTCCACTCCTCTCCCTGGGGTCTGACCTCTGAAGCCCAAGCCTAATCTCCCTGTCCCCACCCACCCAAGTGGGTGAACACACAAGCATCTCAGGCTGGTGAGTGCTTGTGAGCACTGATCCTCTATGTGGGAATCTCTCCACTTTGCCCTCTGAACCCCTGTGTCACTCTCCTGTGTGGCTCCAAAGGTCCCCACACTGTCCCTGCCAGTGAGGGGCTTTCCTAGTGTGTGGAAACTTTTCCTCTTTCACAGCTCCCTCCCAGAGGCGCAGGTCCCATCCCTATTCCTTTGCCTTTTTCTTTTGCCCTACCCAGGTTCGTGAAGATTTTCTTGCCTTTTTGGAAGTCTGAGGTCTTCTGCCAGTGTTCAGCAGGTGTTCTGTAGGAGTTGTTCCACATGTGATGTATTTTTGATGTATTTGTGGGGAGGAAGGTGATCTCCATATCTTACACATCTGTCATCTTGAAGGTCGCCAACAGTCTGACTTTCAACTTGCAGATTTGCAAATGGAGTTCAGCATTTACAGAATGCCCAGAAAGTCACAAGTCCCATAATTAACCTGGAACTGAATTCAGTGTCAAGTCATAGCTAGATTCATTCATATAAGGGACCTATAACATTGGATATAAATTTGAGTAGTATAACCATTTAGGTCAAAGAGAGGAATCATAGGCAGAGATGGTTATATTCCATTAAAGATTTAATTTGTACTAAATATTGTTGAGTTTTATTCAAGGTTGAATGACATCCTAAATGTCTTGTCAAGTCAGTTAGTTAGATTTAAAAATATCCCACTTGTGCTTTCATACCCAGAAAGATGCACCTAGTTATGTATGTGCATTTCTTCTTAAAAGAGGGCAATCTGATATCCTTCATATATGGATCTGGTAAAATCTTATCAGTTCTATTAAACAAATAGTAATTCAGTAAATGATTTAATAAAATATATTAAAGACATGAAAATAAATATTAGCATCATCCTAAGTAAATAAAAACAAGTAACTTGCTATCACTCATTTGAAAGCAAAACTCTTGGTTTTAAAAAAACACTTGGAAACCAACTATGTAATTAGTGTAACATCAAACAGTGGAGACTTAGGATTTAAATCAGCATTAGAAAACCTCACATTCCATGTTTCTTGAGAACAAATTCTTTAATAATAATTAGTAATATAGCAGTTAATGTTAACATTTATAAATATAAATATATATATTAATAAATTATATATATAATATATTATATAACATATTATATATGATATATTATATATAATATATTTATATAATATATAATGTATTATATATAGATATATAAGCTATTATATATAGTCTATTATATTTATAATATATTATATAAAATATATATATATAATATATATATAATCACCCAGAAAGCTTAAGATTCTTATTGAAGGTCCCATGGGTATTGAGTGGTAAAACCAGACTTCAAACCCAGGCCCATAAGATTCTAATATGCTTACACATAGCTACTTACATTGCCTTCCTTAATGTTCCTGCCTCCTTTCCAACTGTAATTATTCCTCCTTGACATTCCTGCATATTAATTTAATGAAGTCTAAAACTGAGACTGGACTTTGAGGAGCACAAGATTTTATCTCAAAATTTGTGTTCAAACTCTCAGTACTCTCAGAAAATGCAACCTCTTCTTTCTGTACTTGTTTGAACAGACTCTGATTACCTTAGGATTACTATAAGGAGGTGCTGTTTATTGTTATGCAGAATAGGCATAAGTCTTCAGGAAATATTTGGAATTGGAAAACTCAAGCAGTTAAGCAGGTATAAAATGGCAGACTTTTTTTACTTTAAAATGTGGAGTGTAATGCAGTTAATAAAACTAAAGGAACATATTAGAACACATTTTCCTGAAACCAAAGTCACAAGTGAGAATAGAACCATTGGATGAGAATGAGATACACTAAGGTGCTGGTGTCAGAGTAGGTCTTCCCAATATTTCAAGAAAAAATTGAGAAAGGGAAAATACTAGCAGCTATTAATATACAAGCATTTTCCTCAGAATGACCTGTCATTTATACAAAGTGCTTTTGAAACAAGAAAAACTGGACTCTAGTGCTGTCTTAACCACCAGTCAGCTCTGGGATTTGGTATGACATGTCACTTTTTCCCCCTACACCTCATTTACTAATCCTTACAGTGATTCATTAAACTGAATGATCACTAGTGTTTTCCCCCAACTCATAACCTTATAGGATCCTAAAAAGAAGAAACCTCTGGTGTAACTATATGCACAAGAATTATTTTCTTGAAGAAGCAAAATACATCTCCAAGATACCATAGTTCTTCCTCATTCATTGAGATTCCTGTACAGTCACTACAAGTTTAATGCCAATCGTGGGAATTAATAGCATAAACCAGTAACCTCTGGGACAAGGCTCAGCTTCACTAAAGAGAAAATCAGCTGGGAGAAGTAGAGGAAGGCAGAAGAAAAAGGAGCAAGAGGAGAACAGTAACAACTACTACTGACTAGGAGTACTACAACGAGAAGTACTCCTTCTTTGAACAATGAGTCAGCTCAAAATGTCTCTGTTTTCAGTCATTTTAGATTTAAGTGAGTGGCCCTACTTGATCCTCTTAATTGGTTTTGTTACCAAGTCCAAGTTCATACTCCTCACCACATGACAGGCCAATAAATTGAGAGACTAGGTATTGGGGCAGGGAATAGCAACTATTTGGAAAGTCAGAAGATGTCATAGATGGAGGGGAAACTAGTGTCTCAAAGAACCATCCTACCCACGTTAGAATCCAGTCTTCTTTTATACTAAAAGAGGAGGGGGTGTGTCTGGCTGTTGCAAACTTCTGGGTGCTGGCCAGACCAAAGAATGTGTGTGATAATCCTTTGTTCTTGCAGCTGTCCATGTAGGTTTGGTCACAATGTTTCTGTAAACATCTAGCAAGACAAATATTATTCTCTGTTCCACAACTTTTAATCTCTATATAAATGAAAAGTGTTATTCTTTAAAGGTCAAGCCTGGCAGGCAGAACCTTGAGAAAGGGTTATTTTGTATATTTCAGGCTATAGGCAACATTCTTTTACAAAGGTGCAGAGCCAGCACGACTAAACACAAGCAACTGAGCACAAAGGTTAGAGCTAAAGGAATAGATCCAATAATGGAGTCAGGTTAGTTCTCTTTTACAGCTTTTACAGTTTTGTCTACATGGGGTTTGTGTGTGTGTGTGTGTTTACTATAGCTGCATATTTTTTACTACTTTACCATTGCCATTTTAAGGGATGATCTTTTAGCTTATTTTACTTTATTCATTTTACTTCTTTTTTTACTTTCACTCTTAAAAGTAGAAAAAGAAATGGCAGAGTGATGGAGGTGGTTAGGAGAATAGTCCATGCCCGAAAGAGAATGAATGTTTCCATACCAGTTAGCTCTGCATAGACTTGAGATCACAGCATGATGCGAAATTCAGTCAGTTAGGACATGCTAGCAGCTCTGTACTACTGTACTTTATACTTGAAATTTGATGAGGATGAACTTACCTGTTCTCACCACACACACACACACACAAACACACACACAAAGGAAAGAAAGAAAATGGAACTATGTGATATGTTGATTACTTTGATTGTGATGATCATTTTACAATATATACACCTTAAATATACATGATTTCTTTTTATCAATTATACATCAATAGAGGTGAAATAAGAGGGAGGGAGGGATGGAGGGTGTAGCAAAAGAGAGACAGATAGAAAAAGAGACAGAGAGAGAAGGAGGTTTTAAAAAAGAAGAAGAAGGAAAGGAGGAGGAGAAGAAAAAGGAGACGAGAAAGAAAGAAAACATTTACACAGGGAACTCAGAGGATCTCACAGCCAAAAATTCCTCAGAACAATTTAGGAGTAAGGAATATTCCTAGAACAACATTCTTATTTCAGAATTCTCTTTTCTGGGTTGTTGTAAAGATTAGATAATATGATACATGTAAGCTCTACATTGTCTTTAACAAATTAAGTGATCAGTAAATGTTAGTTCTGACTACTCATCATGAGCTGAACATCTACCATATTCTCTGAGCTAGTTCTTAGCACATGTCTAAAATGTATTCTCCTTTTAGAGTGAATACCATCTTTTTGTCAGATCATTCAATAAATAAACATGAACTCTGTCAGTTTCCAAAGACTGAATGCCTTCTACATCACTGTCCATAAAATAAGACCCTACTCAAAAAAGCAATTGGGAAAAAAATAACAAAAGCATGATGAAGTAACAAAACTTATATGCCCATATAGGTAACAAAACATAAATGCCCAAGGCAAAATGAATTAGGACAAGTTTAGAGTATTCAGAATTTCATGGGATGCTTATGTTTTCTTCTACAACTAAATTTCAAGAGTGAAGAAATTGTTGGCTTTCCATTCAATTTACTGCATGTGCTAAGTGGTTATAATATATTTTTTTAAGTTTTCATGAGTCATGAAAACTAAGAAAATAAGGAGAACATACATAAATCAAATAGAGATATCTGGGGAGAAAAGTCTAGATAAAAAAATAGAAACTTTTTCTTTAAGGTAAAACAAAATTTCAAAGTCATGAAACCCAAGAGAAAAACAATAGGGCATAATTATCAAACATTTCAAAAACATGATTTTTTTTAATATGCAGAAATTAAAATATGCACTTTGGTTAATAAGATGCTCATAATTGGGTAATATAACCACAATTCCCAGTGGGTGTACAGAAGTGAAATTCAAATGGCAATACATTTTGCTCTGGAACTCTGGACTACATTTGATGTTTGCTGAAATAGTTTGTTATAATTAATATCAGTGCAGTGAATGTCAAGGGAATTAATAATGATTAGCCTCTGATTATAAAGAACTATCATGATTATTATATTAACATTCAAAAACATCTTGCTTTATTAAAGCACTTGTTTTTGAATTGTCAATAGCAATCTGTAAATCAATTAGGTGCATTTTTCAGCAACAAGGATCATATATAGGTCACTGTTTGTCTCGTTGGATCTGTGTTCTGTAAGTATGTTATTCAGGCAGATGCTCAATTTAAAAAGAGTGAAATTCTTTAAATAAGATCTTGACATTACCAATTACCCTGTGTGGACTTATGCCTATAATTACCTAAATAAATTGGAAACTAGTTTTGATATTTGAAATGTAGAGTGTATCACTGGTTATGGTTTAATCTATGACATAAATTTTTACTTAAAAAAAAGACACTTTGGCCTTTGTTAAATGTCATAGTATTTTTCCAAATTTACAAAACAATTATTTATGAAAAATAAATCACTGAAGCCCTGAATGTTACCCTTTCTTTGTCAATTTGAAAAATTTTAAAGGGTTAAAATTTGTGAGCTAAACGTCTTACACAATAGTTAAATTTTTGAAGATTTAAAATTATCATTTTTTTAACATCTTTATTGCAGTATAACTGTTTTACAATGGTGTATTAGGTTCTGCTTTACAACAAAGTGAATCAGTTATACATATACATATGTTCCCATATCTCTTCCCTCTTGCGTCTCCCTCCCTCCCACCCTCCCTGTCCCACCCCTCTAGGTGGTCACAGAGCACCGAGCTGATCTCCCTGTGCTCTGAGTTGATCTCCCTGTGCTATGTGGCTGCTATCCACTAGCTATCTATTTTACATTTGGTAGTGTATATATGTCCATGCCACTCTCTCACTTCGTCAAAGCTTACCCTTCCCCCTCCCCATATCCTCAAGTGCATACTCTAGTAGGTGTGTGTTTTATTCCCGTCCTACCCCTAGTCTCTTCATGATATTTTTTTTCTTAGATTCCATACATATGTGTTAGCATATTTACTTTTCTCTTTCTGACTTACTTCACTCTGTATGACAGATTCCAGGTCTATCTACCTCATAACAAATAACTCAGTTTCATTTCTTTTTATGGCTGAGAAATATTCCATTGTATATATGTGCCACATCTTCTTTATCCATTCATCTGTTGATGGACACTTAGGTTGCTTCCATGTCCTGGCTATTGTAAATAGAGCTGCAATGAACATTTTGGTACATGACTCTTTTTGAATTATGGTTTTCTCAGAGTATATGACCAGTAGTGGGATTGCGGTGTCGTATGGTAGTTCTATTTGCAGTTTTTTAAGGAACCTCCATACTGTTCTCCATAGTGGCTGTATCAATTTACATTC
>NC_041227.1:109846127-109847793 GCF_002837175.3 Physeter macrocephalus
AGATTGCTTTTGCTATTTGGGGTCTTTTGTGTTTCCATACAAATTGTGAAATTTTTTTTTCTAGTTCTGTAAAAAATGCTAGTGGTAGTTTGATAGGGATTGCATTGAATCTGTAGATTGCTTTGGGTAGTAGAGTCATTTTCACAATGTTGATTCTTCCAATCCAAGAACATGGTATATTTCTCCACCTATTTGTATCATCTTTAATTTCTTTCATCAGTGTCTTATAGTTTTCTGCATACAAGTCTTTTGTCTCCTTAGGTAGGTTTATTCCTAGATATTTTATTCTTTTTGTTGCCGTGGTAAATGGGAGTGTTTTCTTAATTTCACTCTCAGATTTTTCATCATTAGTGTATAAGAATGCCAGAGATTTCTGTGCATTAATTTTGTATCCTGCTACTTTACCAAATTCATTGATTAGCTCTAGTGGTTTTCTGGTAGCATCCTTAGGATTCTCTATGTATAATATCATGTCATCTGCAAATAGTGACAGCTTTACTTCTTCTTTTCCTATTTGGATTCCTTTTATTTGTTTTTTTTTTTTTTCTCTGATTGCTGTGGCTAGAACTTCCAAAACTATGTTGAATAAGAGTGGTGAGAGTGGGCAACCTTGTCTTGTTCCTGATCTTAGTGGAAATGGTTTCAGTTCTTCACCATTGAGAACTTTGTTGGCTGTGGGTTTGTCATATATGGCCTTTATTATGTTGAGGAAAGTTCCCTCTATGCCTACTTTCTGCAGGGTTTTTATCATAAATGGGTGTTGAATTTTGTCAAAAGCTTTCTCTGCATCTATTGAGATGATCATATGGTTTTTCTCCTTCAGTTTGTTGCTATGGTGTATCACGTTGTTTGATTTGTGTATATTGAAGAATCCTTGCATTCCCAGAATACACCTCACTTGATCATGGTGTATGATCCTTTTAATGTGCTGTTGGATTCTGTTTGCTAGTATTTTGTTGAGGATTTTTGCATCTATGTTCATCAGTGATATTGGCCTGTAGTTTTCTTTCTTTGTGACGTCTTTGTCTGGTTTTGGTATCAGGGTGATGGTGGCCTCATAGAATGAGTTTGGGAGTGTTCCTCCCTCTGCTATCTTTTGGAAGAGTTTGAGAAGGATAGGTGTTAGCTCTTCTCTAAATGTTTGATAGAATTCGCCTGTGAAGCCATCTGGTCCTGGGCTTTTGTTTGTTGGAAGATTTTTAATCACAGTTTCAATTTCAGTGCTTGTGATTGGTCTGTTCATATGTTCTTTTTCTTCCTGGTTCAGTCTCGGCAGCTTGTGCATTTCTAAGAATTTGTCCATTTCTTCCAGGTTGTCCATTTTATTGGCATACAGTTGCTTGTAGTAATCTCTAATAATCTTTTGTATTTCTGCAGTGTCAGTTGTTACATCTCCTTTTTCATTTCTAATTCTATTGATTTGAGTCTTCTCCCTTTTTTTCTTGATGAGTCTGGCTAACGGTTTATCAATTTTATTTACCTTCTTAAAGAAGCAGCTTTTAGTTTTGTTGATCTTTGCTATAGTTTCCTTCATTTCTTTTTCATTTATTTCTGATCTGATCTTTACGATTTATTTCCTTCTGCTAACTTTGGGGTTTTTTTCTTCTTCTTTCTCTAATTGCTTTAGGTGAAAAGTTAGGTTGTTTATTCGAGATGTTTCCTGTTT
>NC_041227.1:109847913-109849976 GCF_002837175.3 Physeter macrocephalus
TGGTATGTCCTATAAATATCAATTAAATCTATCTGATCTATTGTATCATTTAAAGCTTGTGTTTCCTTATTTATTTTCATTTTGGATGATCTGTCCATTGGTGAAAGTGGGGTGTTAAAGTCCCTTACTATTATTGTGTTACTGTCGATTTCCCCTTTTATGGCTGTTAGTATTTGCCTTATGTATTGAGGTGCTCCTATGTTGGGTGCATAAATATTTACAATTGTTATATCTTCTTCATGGATCAGTCCCTTGATCATTATACAGTGTCTTTCTTTGTCTCTTGAAGTAGTTTTTACTTTAAAGTCTATTTTGTCTGATATGAGAATTGCTACTCCAGCTTTCTTCTGATTTCCATTTGCATGGAATATCTTTTTCCATCCCCTCACTTTCAGTCTGTATGTTGCACCCATTCATCCAGTCTCTGTCTTTTGCTGGGAGCATTTAATCCATTTACATTTAAGGCAATTATTGATATGTATGTTCCTATTACCATTTACTTAATTGTTTCAGGTTTGTTCTTGTAGTTCTTTTCCTTCTCTCCTGTTTCTTGCCTAGAGAAGTTCCTTTAGCATTTGCTGTAAAGCTGGTTTGGTGGTGCTGAACTCTCTCAGCTTTTGCTTGTCTGTAAAGGTTTTAATTTCTCCATCAAATCTGACTGAGAACCTTGCTGGGTAGAGTAATCTTAGTTATAGGTTTTTCTCCTTCATCACTTTAAATATGTCCTGCCACTCCTTTCTGGCTTGCAGAGTTTCTGCTGAAAGATCAGCTGTTAACATTATGGGGATTCCCTTGTGTGTTATTTCTTGTTTTTTCCTTGCTGCTTTTAGTATGTTTTCTTTGTATTTAACTTTTCATAGTTTGATTAAGATGTGTCTTGGCATGTTTCTCCTTGGATTTATCCTGTATGGGACTCTCTTTGCTTCCTGGAATGATTGACAATTTCCTTTCCTATATTAGGGAAGTTTTTCAACTATAATCTCTTCAAATATATTCTCAGTCCCTTTCTTTTTCTCTTATTCTTCTGGGACCCATATAATTCGAATGTTGGTGCGTTTAATGTTGTCCCAGGTGTCTCTGAGACTGTCCTCAGTTCTTTTCATTCTTTTTCCATTATTCTGCTCTGCAGTCGTTATTTCCACTATTTTATCTTCCAGTTCACTTATCTGTCTTTCTGCCTCAGTTATTCTGCTATTAATCTCATCTAGAGTATTTTTAATTTCATTTATTGTGTTGCTCATCATTGCTTGCTTCCTCTTTAGTTCTTCTAGGTCCTTGTTAAATGTTTCTTGAATTTTGTCTATTCTATTTCCAAGATTTTGGATAATCCTTCCTATCATTATTCTGAATTATTTTTCAGGTAGACTGCCTTTTTCCTCTTCATGTGTTAGATCTGATGGATTTTTACCTTGCTCCTTCATCTGCTGTGTGTTTTTCTGTCTTTTCATTTTGCTTACTGTGTTTGGGGTCTCCTTTTTTCAGGCTGCAGGTTTGTAGTTTCCGTTGTTTTTGGTGTCTGTCCCCAGTGGCTAAGGTTGGTTCAGTGGGTTGAGTAGGTTTCCTGGTTCGGAGGACTAGTGCCTATGTTCTGGTGTATGAGACTGGATCTTGTCTTTCTGGTGGACAGGTCCACGTCTGGTGGTTTGTTTTGGGATGTCGGTACCTTAGTCTGATTTTAGGCAGCCTCTCTGCTAATGGATGGGGCTGTAGTCCTGTCTTGTTATTTGTTGGGCATAGGGTGTCCAGCACTGTAGGTTGCTGGTCATTGAGTGAAGATGGGTCTTGGTGTTGAGATGGAGATCTCTGGGAGATTTTTGCCATTTGATATTACATGGAGCTGGGAGGTCTCTTGTGGACCAGTGTCCTGAAGTTGGTTCTCCCACCTCAGAGACACAGCCCTGATGCCTGGCTGGGACACCAAGAGCCTTTAATCCACACGGCTCAGAATAAAAGGGAGAAAAACTAGAAAGGAAAGAAAGAAAGGAAGGAAGTAAGGAAGGGAGGAAGGAAGGAAGAAAGGAAGGAAGAAATGAAGGAAGGAAGGAAGAAAGGGAGGAAGGAAG
>NC_041227.1:109850322-109853766 GCF_002837175.3 Physeter macrocephalus
AGAAAGAAAGAAAGAAGATAAAGTAGGATAAAATAAAGTTATTAAAATAAAAAATAATTATTAAGAAGAAAAATTTTATTTAAAAAAAATGGTTCGGTCAGAACCCTAGGACAAATGGTGAAAGCAAAGCTATACAGACAAAATCTCACACAACAGCACACACATACACACTCACAAAAAGAGAAAAAGGGGAAAATAATAATATATCTTGCTCCTAAAGTCCACCTCCTCAACTTGGGATGATTCGCTGTCTATTCAGGTATTCCACAGATGCAGGGCACTTCAAGCTGATTGTGGAGCTTTAGTCCGCTGACTCTGAGGCTGCTAGGGGAGACCTCCCCCTCTCCTTAAAATTATCATTGATATTATAAACCTGGACACCTGAACAAAGTTAAAACTGATTGCAAGATAATGGTACATTTAAGAAAAAAAAAACTTTTGAGAATATTGAATGATTATTAAACCCCAGAGAACAAAACATTTGGGGTTTAAAGAAGATTATTAAGCTTAGATGGTGTATGAAAAGGATGGAAGCATTCTTTTCACACTTGCAAGGAGTCAGCTGGACAACAAAGGATAATTTACTTCTTGCTTTCAATACAAGATGAAGCATGTGAAATTTGCATCAGATTTTGCTGTACTGTAAACCTATCCGTCTTTATCAAGTTCTTAAGAAAGGAATAACAGAAACAGAGCTTTGAAACTTCAGTACAATATGATTTGAGATTTGGAAAGAAGACAAACTACCAGCCTATGGTTCTCTTGAGCTGGCCATGAGAAGAACTTTTAATACAATAAGCAGAATAAAGATACTATACACCTGACATGAAAACAAACACAGGACTTTTATTATTTCTTCCTTTATTTTCCTGTTTAATAAATCCTTTAAAAAAAAAGATACTTGTTGTTTAGAATTCTACTCACACATCATTCATTATATTTTCATTTTGTCATCAGTTGGAATCTTTTAAAGAATGGTAGTAAAACCAGGCAAACAAAATAACTTTTGGTAGGAAAATCAGTTACAACAAATTTCTAGCCACTCTTAAGGAAACCTTGGTCTTCTATGCTGCTATTCCTTTGCTAGTTATTATTTCTGATTTCTAGAGTATTTGCAATCCTGGAATGAAAATCCAATTTCTGTATTTTGTTTCCTTTTTCTCTTCCTTAAAGTTTAATTTCAAATGTTTCCTGTCCTAATAATTCTCCCTAATCTCTCCTTAGGGAAGCCTCTGCATTTGAGTGTATTCGACACTTCATATTTGTTTTAGAATTATTTGTTCATGTCTGTATCTCTTCACTTGACTCAAGGTTAGAAGTTCTGATCACATTTTCATTTTAGTATCTCAGACATACTAGGCCCTAGCCTCTGTTTACTGAATGAAACAATTTCTCAAATTCATGTTACCAAACTCAGGTTTGGCTGCTCAATGTTGAAAGTCAATACTTGAGAGACAAGTGCTAGTAAGAACAAAAAGTTTGCTTTATTCAGGAGGCCAGCAACCTGCGGAGAAGGTAGACTCATGTCCCAGAACCAACTCTCAAGAGTCTGCTCAGCCATAAAAGTTTTCAAAGGGAAAAAGGGGAAGTGATCTCAGTTAATCATTGTGGTAAGGGCTCATATTCTTCCCTATCTCCCACTGCATGCAGGTTTGTTGATTCCTTGTGATCTTTCTTTAGATTATATCTTGTTCACACAGTTTGCTCATGAGATTACTGAAGGGGAATCTGGGGAAATGATCTAGTCATCTGTTAATTACTTATTCTTCATTTCTACTTCTTTAATCTAAGGAAAGAATCAACAGGTTAAGCAAGACTTTGTGTGATCATAAGATTTGAAAGGAGTGCTTGGGCCAGAGATGAATAGAGCATGGAGAAGCACCTGGTGTAAAAGTTAAGTTAAAGATAGCTTTGGTAAAGTGATAAGACAAAAGATGTCCTGCAGAGAACTGCTTCCTGCAAAGAGCTGCCTGCAAAGATCTGCTTACAAATCCCCACTGTCAGACATCATTCTATTTCTATGGGATTATGGGTGAAGGTTTGTCTTCTGTAACTTCTTCATGCTGACATAGGGTGCCATATTCTTAGAGTGGAAGATGTCAACATGGGTCTGTAGTAAGTATTTGATGACTATTTAGTTGCCCTATTACATGTATGGGCAGAACAAGCCACAATTATTTTGATACCCACAAAGATAAAAATTATTATAAGCAATAGTGTTAATCCCATTCCCTTGAAACAAGTTCTTGGAACTGTGTTAGCCATAGATTCAGTACTGCTCAAGATGGAGCAGCTTATGTCATGGCTACTGTCTGGTCATGATGCAGTTAGCTTTTTCCCTCTGGTGGCAGTTATAGTATCTGTAAAACAACTCAGGAATGTCCACCGGACACTGAAAGATTCTGTGACTCTATTGTCCTAATTATTAACTCTTTGAACCTGCTCTTTTTTTGAATCAGGGGAGGACTGGGAGAATTCAGCTACAAACAAGAGGCATAGGTCATGGAGGGACTTTCATACTTGGGAGGGCCCCACAGGCTTCTGCTCAGTTTCATTCAAAATAGTTTAGCAGTAATTCAAATAATTTTAAAAAATTATGCCCTAGAAAGACTGAATTTTTAAAGTTTTAATTTTTAAAATTTGCCTTAGTTATTTTATAATAGATAATAAAGAAGTAAAATAATGGTTCTCAAATCTCTTGGCCTCAAAAAAGCTTTACATTCTTAAAATTAATTGACAACTCCAAAGCCTTTTGTTTATATGAGTTATGTCTATTGATATTTACCATATGAGAAATTAAGACTGAGAAGTCATTAAAAAACAAGAAAAACAAAACACACTCTTTAGAATGATGATGACATCACATAACACATGGTCTCTGAGGAGCTCCACTCTATGCTCATGAAAGAATGAGGATGAAAAAAATAATAATTTAGGATTATTATGAAAGTGATTTAGCTTTCTGGAACTTCACAATATGGCTTTAGAAACCCCTTAGGGTTCCCAGATCATGCTTTGAAAATTAATGTAATAGGCTAATAAAGCTAATAGATAATATCTAATATTTTTATATTGCTTTATAGTTTCACAGTGCTCTTGTATGCATTATCTCATGTGGTACTCATAAAAACTCAGAAAAAAAAATATATATATATTACAAACTGGGAAATCAAGGCTTTGGCTAAACAACTTCCCAAAGACACACTATAAGGATCAAAACCAAATTTTAAATGAAGGTTACTGACTCCAATTCTTTATCCCTCATATAACATTAAAAAGAACCTTTCACTATGATCTTGGGGAGAGTTTTATGATATTAATGAGCAGGATTTTTTTTTAATTTGTTAAATTTATTCTCAGTTTCCCTCATTTTATTCTTTGGGTTATAACTCAATGCTGTCTTTCTTTCTTTCTTTCTTTCTTTCTTTCTTTCTTTCTTTCTTT